>NC_057694.1:7926059-8087844 GCF_014466175.1 Vespula pensylvanica
CTCGTTCGTACATACGCACGCATACACGATCGTTTGCTCTCTCGCGAACGCACATAGGTCTCTCTCGAAGTGGCAGTTATTAAAATGGCGCGCGTATTTTCCGTCCTGGATAACGCACGACTTCTGGTACTTATATAGTACGTACGTCATTTTACTATACTCGACGCGCAAAACGCGACCCAGTAAACGGTGCAATGCATTCGAGACAAAATTTTAGATGGTGAGAAATAGAGACAGACAGAGAGAGAGAGAGAGAGAGAGAGAGGAAAATGATTATTTATTGCATCGCGGACGTAGGGTGGGGATCGTTTGTGTAAAATGTTTACGTACGTAGATTATTTTGGTAATATTCATTATAAATATATGAAAGCAAACTTGTATTTATCGTTCGGTTAGATTAATTTAGTCGCTTGACAAAGAGTTAATACGAAGATTACATTTGGCGATACGAAGCAAACACCGTTTTTTCCCTTTCTTTTTTTTCTTTTGTTTTCTTTTTCTTTTTTTTTACTTTTTTTATCAGACTCGTATCCTTTTGCATGCGTGAGACGTTAAAGGCGTGCCTTTACCGAAAATTTCATTTTTCGCTACGGATTCTCGACCGAAATTATTGATTCGAGCACGTGCAACGCGATAAAACAGATAACGCGAAGAGCTCGACGGAAACAAGAGATTCGGAGGGTGGGTGGTCGACCTAATTCCGTCCTCGTATGGCCCAAGAAGAGGAATACCGAGGCCCAAACCGGAGTCTGTTTTACTCTTCCGGCAGCTTTACCTTCCCGTTCAACTTTCTTCTCGCTCACGTTCTACGATAAATTTAACGAACGTCTTTTTCTTCCTTCGTTGCTTCTTCCTATTCGTGCGTATGCGAATGTGGATCGCGATAAAATAAATATACGAGAGCTCGTAGAAAAGCCGACGGGTTTCGAAAAAGAAAGAGAGAGAGAGAGAGAGAGAGCGTGTATTGAGAAAAGAACGAATAAAAAAGAGAGAGAGAGAAAAACGTAAAAGATAAACTATGTAGGAGACTGCTTTGCTCCGTATTTCATCGTAAGGCTTTCGACCGCTCCGAAAAGTCGCTTAACGTATTCGTTGGTCCGACAGCTTTGCCAAGAACGAAGGATTTGCGGTACGGAATGCGCGGGATTTACCGGGTAATACGTGCGATGAACTTTAACGAAAGTCCTCTCTCGACGTCGTGAAACGTTGATTCCAACGACGCTCGTTCGCATTACTTTCTATTCTTTTAGAAAGAAAGTGTGACTTTTAATCGAACTTTGCTAAATCATTCGAGTTAGTAACTCCGGCTATAGCTAGTTAATTCCGAGTCGACACTGGCGACTCTCCGCTTCGCAAAAAAACAGCCTATTTCTTTTCCCTTTGCCAGCCGTCGGATCCGCAATAATACAATATTTTCAGGCGTGCTTGGCACACGGCTAGATCCAACGAAAAAACTGCTCGTTTCTCTTTCTCTCGCACATATGCATTATCAGAGCCATCTCTACCTCTTTCATACGTTCAGAGAAACAAAAGCTTAGGTTCGGTCGAGCGTGTTTGCGCGATATTCAGGCTAATGATATTCGATATCGACGAAACTAGTCGTGCGAAGTAAAACGACCGGTGATCGGATAGACTGGAGCAAGACAGAGAGATATATATACATATACACACACGTTGAAAATTGACTTTGATTTGCCTTAAAATGGTATCGTTCTTTCTTATCGTCGTCGAGGTAACCTCGAAGAAACGAAAAGTCGTTCTCACGGCTAGTCGAGCGTCGAGCAAACTCCAAGGAAACTTATTGCCGTGCAAGAAGAGATTTTTATGTCCAAGCGCTCCGTACGACCGACTTCGACTCATCTCCCTCCTCCTTCTGCTCCTCCTCCCCTCCCCCTCCCCCTCCCCCTCCTTCTGCCTCGTGGATGGAAACTTACCGATCAATATCTTTTATCGCACAAAACACGTTGAATTAACGTGCATCCTTGCTCTCTCGGTATAGCTCTTATACACGCGGTATATATTGTATATGTACATATTTATGTATAGATGCAAAACCGGGAGAGCCCACGAGACCCATTATCCATGAAAAATCGCGATATCTTACGCGCGCCTCGTTCCTTTTCGTATATACGCGCCGGCGATCGGAAGGATAGATCGATTCTCTCGACTTTCGTTCGAGGGTATTATAAATAAGCGCACGATTTCGGTGTATTTATAAGTGCGCTCTTTGACATTTCATCCCTCGGGGGTTCGGGCTTCATTTTCGATCTTGCGACGCGGCAGAACGTTGTGTTACGATGGGGTGGTGAGAAACGCATACCTATATCATACGCGTTTATACAAATGTTGCGTTTTCAAATATTCCATGTTATTTTATACCGGTCTCGAGTTATGCGATTATAACGTTTATCGGTCGTTTCGAAAGTACATTTTCGAAAGGTGTCCCGGTTAGAACGCAATCCTAGTTGATGAAATATAAAAATCTCTCCAATTAACCCGATATTCTAAGCGCATAGTTCGTCAAACGATTCGCTCGAAACGCCATACACGATTAAAACGTTTCGTTTCTGTTTCGGCCACGAGCCGTTACGCAGCTCGATAAGCGCACCAAAGTGATTTACGTTTCCGTTAATTTCAACGTCAATCACAACGTCGGCTAAAACCAGGACATATTAGTATCGGCAGGCTAAATCAAGATGCGAGTTTTGCGTACGCGAATCAACGCAACGTACAGTGTTGTACCATATTATCTACCTATCCGATATCCCGTAGATTCCGGTAATTCGCTTAAATACCTTCGATCGTTCGTTTTGCCGAAGATTCGATGAGAAACGATACACGATTTACGCCGTTACAGGCCAACTCTCCCGCCTCTGATAAAAGCGAAATGATGCTGACCTCGAATTCGAGCGAAATAATAGACATGGCGCCAGCGAAGTCTCGTGGCTCTCTTGCAAATAGGATTCATCGGTTGGATCGCTACCGTCGTGACTTTTGAGAAAGACAAAGGCAAATTGCAAGAACCGCTGTTCGCCGACGTTTCTCGAGGCGACACAACGATACCTGTTTCGTTAAATATACGTCCAATCTCTACGTGTAACCTATTGCGCGCGTCTGTTGGGCTTTAAACGAATGTAAACTAAAGAAACAAAAGATATAAAAACAAAAAAAAGAAAGAAAGAAAAGGCAAGAATATAATGGAAAAAGTCGGTACATCGCGAAACAATGCTTCGAGTTTCGAATCGAACTGCGAAAAAAAAAATGGATATGTGGGGCTGCCGCTGGTGGAAAGCTTTCGGGCGGTCGAACCGATACAAGTCGAGACACGCTACACCGAATTCTACATACGCGTTCGAGATAATCGTTTCTCCGAGTCGTTGTCACGTTTTACGATAGGATAGGTCGAGGAGTAAGTCGATACGCGCTTCCGTAACAAAGTGGGTCTTGCGAGCTCAGAGAGGGCGAGGTACTAAAGCTTTTTAAAAGATAATGAAAATTTATCGTTTCTCTCGATGTTAAGAATCGCGTAAAAAGCAGCGGCGAATACGCAACTATTCGTCGGGCTAAAAGGAACGATACTTTTAACCTAGCCAAAAGCCGAGGAAAACGATTTAGGGACGAAAGGAAAACTTCGCGAGAGACGCCGTGCCATTGTTTACGTTTTTCTCTTTCTTTCTTCCTTTTTTCTTCCTTCCGACGATTTTTCTATATAAAAGTTTCTTGAATTAACCGTTCGCTCGGAGTTCCACATCGGCCTTCTCGTAAGTGCATACGTACTTCTTCCATATCCTCTTCCGGGAAAAATATTCATATCTCTATTATTTTCTTTCCTCCGCATAAAAGTACATCACCGTTGTTTCTTTCGAATAGCTTGAATTTATATACAGACGCGTACGCTCGTAAAGAAAATTCTTTGCGCGTAACGAAAAAACGATTCGTTCACGCTGCATTTCGTTTATCCATAAAAGTCTCGTTTTTTCGCATTCTCTCGTATGAAAAAAGGGATAGAAAAAAACGACGAGATCCCCATTATCGAATCGCTCCTTCCAATGTAATTTATTTAATCCCATCTTAACTACGTTCAAATTCGTACTCCCGATTCGTAAGGTCTCTTTCTTTGATCCACTTTCGAGGACTATGCTTCCTTCGAGGAGAAATATCTTTATCTCAAATTGAAAAGATTGATAAATCTTTCAACGTTTGCTACAGAAAATCCTCTTTCCGCCGATGCATTTTCCATGAAAACGAAGCAAGACTTTGGTTCCTTCTTTAGTGAATTATTAGCAGAGGTAGAAAGAAGAAAAATAGAGAAAAAAATGAATTCTAACGGTCTGTCCCATCGCTTTATTGTTTATTAGAATCCGTTCGACGTTAAAGATGTCATCGATTTAACGTCCATATTCCGATCTCAGAATGCCTCGAATACCAATACCGTTCGAGTATCTGCTTTACTGTTTTAACACCAAGGAAATAGCGTTTCCTTTGGTTCCATGACAGCCGGTTTCCGTGAGCCTCTCGAGATTTCATCGCAAAGATATCGATCTACGGTAATCGGAAGACAGGTTCTTTCTCTTCGCTCTCTTTCTCTCTCCCTCTCTGTTTCTCTTTATCTCCATCAGAAGACAAAGATAATCGGGCCGATAATAATTTGCCGTCGTCTCGTTCTACTAAGCGGATTTTCGAAAGTTTCCATTGGACTCTCGCTTTCCGAATATATTGGAAAACTTGTCGAATAAACGCCTCTCCTTTTCGCCGCTACTGCATCATCCTACTGTGTGCGTCGTATTTGTAGAAGAAGAAGAAGAAGAAGAAGAGGGAAAAAATAGAAGAAGGGAAATGGAGAAAAGGCGCCGAACGAATTGACCTTTACGATATCAGCGACATTCGTAGCGGCAGAATGACGAAAGTTGCTTTCTTATCGTTCGAGATACTCGGACGAAAGTAGGTCGACCGCGATGGTTCGAGGGGGTTGACAACCGCCCTTACCAGGGCGGTGTTGTATAAAGGGAGGAAAAGAGAGAGAAGGAGAGGGGGACAGAAAAGATCAGACAATTTTCGCACACATGTCCCACGTGAATTTTTCCAAAGTATAACTACTTGGTAGATTTAAAATGGTTAAACGATTGAGCCAAACGGAATCGTGCTTTTCGTTTGGTCTTTCGAAAAGCTCCGAAGTCGTAGAAGGTAGAAGTCATAGACTGGTTTTTCTACCACAAGCGCTGTGTTATCGTTTCCGAGACGAGGGATAATGGTGGAATAAGGTAGATGAAATAAAGTAGGGGGAGGGATGAAAGGCGAAAAGGTCGAAGAATCATCCTCCATTGATAACGGTGAAAGACGAGAGATTGTCTGAGAGTCACGAGGGAAGAAAAGAAAAGATAGTCGGAGGATTAGCGAGGAAAGAAAGAGATCGGAAAAGGAGACGAAAGGCAGAAACAAACAGAATAGAAGAGAAGGTTAGGGGATGCTCGATGGGGTGACGAAGAGCCGAGCAATGGTACTCGTAACTCGGATAATACGGCTGACATTTTTCGCCAACTTATTCGAATCCCCGTCGGAAGTGGAGGAGAAAAAAACCGGAGACCCTTCTTTACTTTTCATCTATATGTATCTACGATGCATATATATCTACGAATCTACGACATCATCCACGTACTACGCGCCTACTTCGAAGATTTTTCAATCGCATCTCATCGGCCAGCGAATGCGCTTAGTTTTTATGTCGAGTCGAAGTAAGATCCTCCCCGTACGTTTTACAATGTAATATATACTAACCCGTGAGGTAACGATTTATCTTTACGACTTTTGCTTTAATAGTTTCGCGTATCTATTCGTATCGTTTCTCCTTCTATTTGAATTTTTTTACGACTGATATTCTCCGAAAGTGTTTGTTTCACGACACATCCTCGAGAAAGCCTCGCTCCTCCTTCTCTTTCTCCTCGTCTCGTTCAGAGATGAAAAGATATTTACATGCCTCTGTCGTACCCGAGAGAATCGATAATTTCTTTGACTCGCGCTATCGCGTTAAAATCACTCTCGCGACCCAACGTCACGAGGAAACTTTCTCTATCTCTTTCCTGCACGCAGTATTTATGCCAGGCTCCCTCGATCTGGAAAGGGTGTGATCGTTGTCCTTGCTATTGTATCGTCATCGTCGTTTTAACTCCTAAGGTCATCTTCCACTCGTAACGACGAGAGGTACCGACGTGCGCCTTCAAGTGTCTCTTCAACGAGTAAAACGCTCATTCTGCAGTTTTGTAAAGGAGCTTCGGTCCCGATTAGTCCCGTCTTCGTGACCCAGGGTTTGAAATATTTTTACGTTTTTTCTTCACCTCCTTATCCCCCCCCCCTCTCTCTCTCTCTCTGTTCGTGTCATTTCTTCCTCCTCCTTTCTTAGGTACACGTACGCTTGGGTATATTCGATATATCCCTCGCGTTCGCATCGCTTCTCTGTCATTTCCATTGAAAAAGCGCGAGGCGTTGGCGGATAGGTACTCGCTCTCGTTCCCGCTGACAATAAGTGGAACGGATTCAGACACGGTGTGCTTTTCAAACGAGCTCGACGAATCGACATTCGAGCGTACTATTTCGATTTTTTAATTGTAAAGCCGACGAGCTTGCCTTTACGCGTAATCGACACGGAATACGAATTGAAATAACATTTTGTTATCGCATTTGGGATGGCTTTGAATTTTTGCCTGGAAACGAGCAGAAACGAATATTTCACAGTGCAAGCACAAAGGGTTGCGTCTCGCACGGACTTTTATTTACGTCTATGACGTCCGATCGAAAGATCGAGAGCAACGTTATTTCGAAAATATCTCGAGAGCGTGCTCAAAAGAGTTCTTTTCAAATTTTGTCGATATCGAAGAAAACGCGAAACAGCACGCGTTCTTCCGACGAATTCAAACGCCTTTACGATCTTACGATAAATACCTTACAAACGGCGTTTCTTTCCTTCTTTATAAATCATCCTTGGTCGACGGAATCGACGAGTTTCGCGGTGAAGCAAACAGCGGAATCTACGATGCACGAAGTAAATTCGTCCGCGAGTTTGGAAATTTTTTGTTCGATTTTTCTCGCGAGAAAAAGATGTATCGTTGAGCATTAGGGCAAAATAGATTTTTTCGTGCTTCTATTTTTCTCGTCTCCATTTTCTTTTTATACAGTTCTTTTTTTAACCTCCCGTTTTCAAGTCGAAATAAATCAAGATTTTACGTGGATATAAACCGTATTTCGATTTTCAAACAGTTCCACCGTTCGGTTCGAAACTCATCTTCGCAAAGGAGTTTGAGAAGAGACTCTCCAGGTCGAGTGACTGCATATTTCACGAACGATTCCGTGCTTTCTTAGACAAGTTAAGAAGTAACGTCGGAATATTGTATCTGTAGTTACGGCCAAGGAATACGCTATATATCTCGAGGAAAAGTTCCAAAAGGCGGGTTAACGGACGATAAAATTAAAAGTGCCGAGTTTACGCTCGAATAAAGATTCTTTGAAAGAGGCGAAAATGAGAAGAATGGTAAAAGAAGAGATCGAGTATGTCGCGTGTTTCGGTTTTCAAAGATGTCGCATATCTTCGAGTGAACGTACGACGAGACGCGCGAGATGATGTTGCGAGAAGATGGGAAAAGGAGCGTAGCGAAAATAGAAAGTCATATTTAAAACGGTATACGTCCTTGTGTCATTCACGAGAAACGAATAAAAGTGGGAGTCGAAGAATTTCAAGGTTGCTCGGAATTCGATTTTTATCGTCCAACTCCGTTTCGATTTCGGATCGATATCAACGAGATTATCAGGCTCGAAAGACGTAATTAACGGTAAACCGCTCGGTCGATACCAGGAATTCTTGCGCGAACCAATCACAGATGTGACAGGGATTCTGGATAACTGAAATACCAATCGCGTAGTGCTCTTAATCGACGGTTCGATTTCTATTTATTAGCCTTAACGAAGTTAATGGCTCGAAATGGATTATTATCGTTTAGGCCTTGTTTCGTACGTGGCTCGCCGTTATAGGCGATACTCGGTTATCTAGGCGCAGATACGTCGAGTTTGCAAGGGAAACGCTTCGATCGCTTCGAGTGCTCGAAGAACGAGCAGCAGGTAACCGGACCAGGGAGTCCGGCCTTTGCTCGAAAGCAAAGTGCCGAACTAAATATAACTCGTTAGCACCACTCGGCATGTATCTTACAACGGTGGCCGCGTCTTTGTATCTATTCATCGACATCGACGCCGTTGTCAGTCAAGCACGAGACTATCCTTTTGGATTTTTATACCGCGTGTGTGTTGTTTTTTTCCTTTTTCTTTTTCTTTCTCGTCTTTCTTTCTTTTTCCTCTTTCATACTCTTTACGCTCCTCTTGCGATTTTTCCTTTATATCGTTCGGTCCAATTAAAACTTTCCAACTTCGAGAGTCTCGAGAATCTTCCCGACGATCGCCTTTGTAATAAGGGAGAACGATCGTTACGCTCCGCATTTGTATCCTTTAACCGAGCAGGATGATCGTTGTTTGAATAAAAAGTGATTAGGAAATCGACGGGTGGAAGGTCCGAACGTCGTGTCGAACGTTGCGAAAGGCTTTCTCTCTTTCGCACGTACGATGCTCGAGCGAAACGACGAATCTGCGTATATCCGTTTCCTCGTTAAATGCGAACGATCGTTCGCATTCGGACGATCGAAAAGTTTGCATTGCACCGATATCGAGTAAAAATCGAGTACTCCGCGTTACTAGTCAGTGAAATTTCGACAAAAGCGCATGATTCATTAACGAGTCGTGACTCTCATCGCTATCTATAAATTTGTACGGACGCGTACCGGCCGCCACTTTCTATTTTACCATTCTGATTCACAAACATTTTCCGTAAGTGCGTCAGTGAATCGCGGCGATGCTCTACGTAACAACAATTAACGAGTTTGGAAAACGGCCGATTTCGTTGAATAAATAAGCGGACGAGCGCGCGCGCGCAGACGCAAACGGACACGTAGCGGACGCATTGTCGTTGGATGAATTTCGTTCGAGTCCAAGTTCACGCGTCGCGACGCAAGCTCGAACGTACGAAAAGCTTGCTCGCAGGTAGAGCATTCTAGTAGTTCGGGCTCACTAAATATAGCACACGGTACGGTTATAAATCCCAAGCTCCCCGGATTCGGCGAGGCTCCACACGCCGCTCTTGTTGTGCCACATCCTCCTCGAATCGGATGCAAAAGTCTAACCGATGATCGATGCACCTCGCGTCGGTCCAACGGCCATGAAAAATAGTCTTCACGGACGCTAATGCTTTTTTCCTGATCGTCGACTCGTAATCCTTATCGACGCGACGCGTTGAAAAACGTTGGAGAAGCGAAAATTCATTTTTCACGATTATTCTTAACGAAGCCACCTTTTACATAATTCCCCGATAAAATGTCCGCATAGTCATTCGGCGAATCGAAGAAACAAAGCAGCGAGGAAGAGCGGCGGGAAGGCAAGGGGGAGAAAGGGATCGGGGTAGATCGGGTCCGGGTAAGCTGGCACGAAAGAGACGCGCGCTATTGTTCTTTGAAAATAGAGCCAGCGAGGCTAACCTTACTCGTCAAAGAAACGCGCCCTTTCCTTGTTAAATAAATTTCTATCGGGTGAACGCAGCGCTCTATCCGCCTGTGCGAGAGAAAGAAATGAAAAAGATCGCGGAGAGCTTGACCCAGACCTACGCAACGAGATATTCTACTCGAAAGGATCAAATCAACCGTACGATTTTCCGCTCGGCATCATTTCCAGGCTGGGCACACGTAACGACAACGTTCACGAGTTTTCTATCGAAGCTCACGCAACTTTTTAGTTTCAATATTCCTACGACGCTCGATCGTCGTCGATTCGAACGACTGGTTTATATTTATCCTCCAAGAGTAGAGATTATTCTTCTACGACGGATATGGAGGTGCAACGATCAAAAGGTCATCCGCGTCTCGATTAATACCAGGAGTCACGTGGAGCTACGAGAAAGGCCGTAGCCGTTAGATTGCCTTGTACTCGCCGCGGCTACGTTTGCTCGCTCAATTCGCGCTCTTGCAGGTCTCAAAGGGGTAATTGCGTCGTTTGACCCTTTAGCGGCCTCGATATTTCCCTTATTTTTTTTTCCCTTTCCCTCGTATCACTCCTCTCGAGCGATAGGAGACCTACCGCAAATCCAATGCAATTTCCAACCCGACGAAACCTAAACGCGTACGTCCCGTTTTTCGCCTTCGGCTGGAGATCGTTTTTTCTCGATCGTAATATCCGCCGGAAATTACATTCTTGGGTCTTTGAAAATGCTCCGAGAAAATTTGTCCTTGTACAGGGCTATAAAACAAAGTTTCTTCGCGAGATCCGCGCACGTACACGGAATACAGGAGCGAATCGGTCGATTCGAAATACTTTATTCGCGTCGTGCACGATTTCTTGGCACGTGTTGAATTTCCGTCTCGTAGAGTCCTCTCTTAACAAGTTCCACTCGCTTCAAGCAGGTAGGACACACGGAGCGTGTTGTGTGACCTGTTGATTGGATCGAATTAGAGTGGTACGCGAGGGACCACTTTGCATGAATATGTATACTATAAGAAAGATAAGGTGCGGTGGTTTCGAGTGGACTCGAGACCTACATACCTTTCTTTCTCCGCGACTGTTTGGAAGCGTTAATAATAAATACCATCTGTCTCTCTCTCTCTCTCCCCCCCCCCACCCTCTTTCTGGAAAAGAAGGAAAAAAGGAAAAGTATGTTACAGGTCAGGGAGGAAGGTTCGTAGGAGCCCAGTGCCGTAGCATGCCGGCGTGCTGGGTGAGCCGTTGGTGCGCCATTGAGTCCGCCGTGGTGGTGAGACGGTATCTCGAGGAGGGTACTCGAAGCAGTAGCAGCAGGAGCAGGAGGAGGAGGAGAAGGAGAAGAAGAAGAAGGAGCGATCTCGGCTGGAGAAGCAGCACGGAGCTCGACACCACCGACCGATGAGCGCGGGGGGGGATGGGGGCTCGGCGTTGGCTCCGTCAGGGCTGCCGGGCTCCCAGCCGATGGCCGCGACCCCCTCGACCGCGACCCCCCCCGTCACCGGGCAGCACCAGCAGATCGGACTGTCGGCCGTCGTCGATCCTCATCATGCTCGTTCCCAGACGGGCCTTGCCGGTCCCACCGGTGCTTCTACCGGCGCTCCGGCCGGTGCTGCTCCCAAGGCCGCGACCAAGAGGCCCGCCCGCCGTGCTGGCAAACCGCCACCCGACAGGCCTATCAGGGCTCTCTTTTGTCTGCCCCTCAAAAATCCCATAAGGAAGCTCTGCATCGGCGTCGTCGAATGGAAGTATCCTTTGATTTTACTGTCGCTCCGGTCGGTCCATTTCCCGAAAGGTTTCGACCTTTTTAAATTAAGCGAAGACCGATTACGATCGTTTTCCTTCGAGATTTTGCCACGTCCCACTCTCCCGTTGCGAAACAGTGGCAATCTTCCGGTGTAGTACCCATCGCTCTTAATAACCGGTTGAGTGGATCTTCGTTGTTACCTTGCGGAACGAACGATACGGCACGAGACTCTCGTGCTCGACGAAAAGAATTCTTGCGACGATCGTACGACGATTAAAAGACATCGAGAACGCGCATTACGCGGGGCAGCAATGAGTCCAATGGCGGCGCGTGGGTGCGAAACGGAACGACCATGAATTTCGTTCGAAAGGGACTGCTGCGAGCCACGGAGATAGCCACCTATAGTGGAAAATGCCTGACCGCATTTCCACGATGCACCGTCTGCATTTATGAGAACGTTTTTAAGATATTCCCTCGCGTCTCGGTATACATGTACGCAAGATAGAATTTTCCTTGGCGACGCGACGCGAAGAAAGAATGGAAAAAATAAGCTAGCGAAATTCTCCGCTCTCTAGGACGGCCAATAAAAGAATTCCTTCGTTTCTGAGCCTCTCGCGGGAAGGCTGTACGTAACGGGGAGAAAATCTTCATTAAGATAAGTGACCGTCGTTTTCCTTAATCAGAATCTTTTACTCGCAGACCCTTCGAATGGCTCATCTTGATGACGATATTTGCAAATTGCATCGCCTTGGCCTTCTACACGCCGTATCCGTTCGGTGATTCTAATCAGACCAACCAGTATTTGGTAAGTACTCGTCGTAAAGTCGATTAGGTACCTACTCCTTCAACGGATCCTTTACGATCGCGATAAAGGTCGTCCGGGAGAAACGAGATACGGGTCTGCGAAGAGCGGAGAGAGGATAAGAAAAGGAGACGCAAAAAAAAACATAAAATAGAAAAAATAAAGGAGAAAAAGAAAACCAAAAAGGAAAAACGAAACCAAAAACAAAGAAATCGAGATCTATGATTACTACGACGACGACGACGACGACGACGACGACGACGACGACGACGACGATAGTTCCGTTCGTCGAACCGTTCCAACGTGGCGCGTTATCGATTACAAGAGGGCAGGGTTCGTGGCACGAAAGTCGCTCGAGCTGAAAGTTCAATAATTGTTCAATCTTGTCGGCATCGGCGTGCATCCTACCGCACCGTAATTGGAAAGCACAATACGCGTCTACGGCGATACGTCGGGGCGACGACAAAAGATAAAAACAATATTTCTTATCTTCCTTCCCGTGGGATACGTCGAAAAGGCGGATTATCGTTCGGCGTTTAGCGTTCGACGCGAGAGGCTAAGGGAACCTTAAAAAAAAAAAAAAAAAAAAAAAAAAACAACAAAAAGAAACAAAAAAGAAAAAAAGAAATTACGCGAGACGTCGGTCGCGTCGCGTAATTGCTCGAACGACGGTCGACGAGCCACCGCTCGACGTTTCAGAGCAAATCCTCTTCCAACGTAATAGACGCGGGTCTACCGCGTCCCTTGTATCTCGCATATCCATCTGGATGGATACATATGTATGTACACCTCGCGTACATACCTCGTAAGACGTGTATTGTGCGCGAGCTGTCAGAGACGGCTGTGCATTCTGCCTTTTAAGAATGCAATTTTCCCTTCTTTCGCTTCAGATACCTGTTACTCTTAATTAGCTCGGCTCACCGACTAAAATAAGTCCTTCTTTTTTACGGCCGGCTATAAAGGCGCGTATCTATGCGAAAGATTAAAAATATCACACGTGCTGTTATATACCTATTAATGGGCAGGAACGTTTGAAAACGCGATTAACGGTTAAGAACGCTTCCTTCCCATCGAAAAATCGATAGCCTTTTATATCCTTGGGGTAATACGACAAAGCTTGATACTTGGAACGCGTAGGCTGTTACGGATGTTTACACCCTCGCAAGTAACGTGACGTGTTCCTGATATCAATACGTCACACGCGATTCGTACGTACGATAAAATGGAAAATCGATTTTGCTAACGACTCGTCCTCTTCCGTTACGAGATTAAAATCGATCTGGATTATCGACGTTTTCTCGATAAATAAAAAAAAAAAAAAAAAAAAAAAAAAAATTTTTTAAGAGCGAACGAGATATATTTGAATTTCAGGAAAAGATAGAATATGTATTTCTCGTCATTTTTACGGCCGAGTGCATAATGAAGATCATAGCCTACGGATTCGTCGCCCATCCGGGCGCTTATCTACGAAACGGCTGGAACGTGCTGGACTTTACGATAGTCGTAATAGGGTGAGTTTTTATATCGTACCTCTTTGAATACAAGCTTTAAAATTTCCATCGTCGCGCAATAACGAACGTTCGACATTGACCATAATTATTGCAAATAATCCGGATAGCTTCGTTGTCGACCGGTCGGTCAACGTTTATACGGATTCGAATTGGACAAAATGAAATAGCGTCTATTATCGATTCTAATCTAATTGGTCAACCATGATAACGATCGATAGGTTGCGCACGACGGTGTGTGCTTTATGCGCGGGGCCGACTCGAAAAGATACGTAAAAATAGACATAGCTTTGTTCGCTAGGCGCTTAGAACCGTACGATACGACGTTCTCTAACGATTCGAAGCGTCTTTGCGTTTCGCGCTCTAATCAATTGGATCGATCGGTTTGCTTTTGCGAAAGGGATTGTCGAATCGGACCGATTCGCGATACGCGCTCGATCGAAGGTTTGCGATCGGAAAACTGGTGCGGTGGAGCTTCTCGAGGACGAATTGCAGTCATCTCGGAGGGAACGATGGTACGGGGGAAAAGTTTTCATGACGTCGTAAAAGATGAAATCTAAGAGGCTCGTGACGATAAAAATATCCTTGCGAACGCGTTGACGTCGTAGAAAGCGTTTATATTCGATTTTACAAATCGTCAAGTTCCAAGATCACCGTGATTCTCCGTGTATCGGTATCGACCTGTTTCGTCTTAATAACTCCGTACGAGGAAACACGCGTAGCATTTCGATCGATAAGGTAATCTTTTACGACGTCGTCAAATTGTAAACTTTCTCGATGTTTTATTGTTCGTAGAATGATGAGCACGGTATTGGCGATGCTTATGAAAGAAGGATTCGACGTTAAGGCGTTGAGGGCTTTCCGAGTATTACGACCTCTCAGGCTGGTTTCCGGTGTACCAAGTAAGAATGCATCTCGAGAGCTCGTCGAAAGCGTTGGCGAATACGCCTGCATGCATGCATACCTACGCATATCACTTGTATTAAATTGAAAGCGATCAAAGCGCGTCACGTTTAATGTCCTTCGATATCAACAGGTCTTCAGGTGGTCCTAAACTCCATTTTAAGAGCGATGATACCGCTTTTGCACATTGCCTTGTTGGTTCTCTTCGTCATCATCATCTACGCTATCATCGGCCTCGAGCTCTTTTCCGGGAAGATGCACAAGACGTGTAGACACAACGTAACTGGTAATGACTTTGGTATCTTTGAATAGCGAGGAAATAGGATTGGACGAGCGAAAGAAAGAAAAAGGGGAAAAAAGGAGAAAAAAGAACGAAAAAAAAAGAAAAAAGAAGGAAAAAAGACTGCCGCGAGAGTTACCTATGTACGTTCGCTCGGTAAGCTCGACCGAATATCTTTTTTCGCCAACGGAGAGACGGAAATGGAATTATGCAAGCGCGCCAGTGTAAAAAACTTTTGGAGAAACTCTCACGAACGTTCGATGAAACAAATGGAAAAAAGATAGTTTGGCGAGGAAATCGAGGAAATTCTCGTTTTAACCTCGAAACACAGTTTTCGAAGCGACACTATTTTAGATATGATTCAGCCAGTCGCCGTCTAATTATTCTTAGCGATAGATCCGTGGCTCGTGCTTACGAGCTAACACGCGTCAGATCTTTTCTTCTCGGTAAACGGTTGCTTTATGAGAAAGCCATATGCGTGCGACAGATCCGTCGCTGACGATATATTTCTACGTGGAATATTTCAAGAAGGCGTTACATAGAAAGAGTCGTGGATATCGGAGATGAAACGGGAAGCTGTTGTTTTCTGCGTTCTTGCCAAATCATTTTATCGCGAGTTCGTGCTCGTACTGGAGGGAACGACGATCGATCGTCTAGCTAATGGTCGAAAGGAGAGATAGATAGATGGATGGATGGATGGATGGATGGATAGAGATAAAAACATCCAACGCATTCACATTTTTACTATGATTTTCAGCGAGTACTTTTGCGCAGGAAGGGGAGAAGAAAAAAATTCGCCATATTCGATTGCTCGAACGATAGATCTATTTTTGATATATAACGTCGATCGAAAATAACGCTAAAACAGCATAGAAACTTTAGCAATTTTACGCGCGGCCATCTCTTTATCGAGAAAATTGTCTAACGGATTCGGAAATTCCTTTTTTACTTCGTAGACGAACTAATGAGCGATCCAGTTCCCTGTGGTCCTATGGGTTTTCAGTGTAGTACCCTTGGACCCGATTTCTACTGCAGCAATCAATTTTGGGAAGGTCCGAACGATGGCATCACAAACTTCGATAATTTTGGTTTGGCCATGCTCACGGTCTTTCAATGCATCACTCTCGAGGGCTGGACCGAAGTACTTTACAACGTAAGTTTTTAACGGGTATTGCAACGTTCTCACGAAGGAGAGTGCCATTCGTTCTCTCTCTATTTATCTATCCATCTGTCTCCTCCCCCTCCCCCTCTCTTTCTCTTTTCTCGTCTTTTTTCGCAGATAGAAGATGCGATGGGAAGTTCTTGGCAATGGATTTATTTTATTTCCATGGTTATACTCGGAGCCTTCTTCGTGATGAATCTAATTCTCGGTGTGTTGTCCGGGTAAGTGCCGCACGAAAGAATTTCGATTCGCGCGATGAAATCGAATCGTTGCTTTCCTTCAAAAGTAGATAGGACTTTGTAAATAATGGGAAGGAAATTAAGCCGATTGTATTTTTACGCGCGGTCGTAGGTTGAATTTCAAATCTACGTCGGAGTATTTAATACTTTTCAAAGTGCCACTCGTCGTCTACCATTGTTTACGAAACCGTACAACCTAGTATCGACGAACTTTTACCGCGTTGTCTTCTCCGTTCTTTTCCTTTTCTCTTTTTTTCCTTTCCGCTTCATAATTCTCAATGCGTAGAACAGAATACCGTGTATTCCGCGTTTTCTCGTTGAATCCGATATCGGGTTTCGTGTTTTTACGTTCGTAGAAGATATTAAGCGAGTGCTTGGCAGTGAAATTATTTAATTAGCAATAGGTCGATTCGATGGTAGATATCCGTACGCACGTAACGTCGAAATACGATGCTACGTTGAATGCATTAAACGAGTTTGATCCTCTTTTGTGTATCATAGGCTGCGTAGGTATCTCTTAAGTACGCGCTCGTCGGTATCCGTCCTGAGGGAGTTTTGTAATCCTCGACTGGGGATGAGATATAAATATCTCTTTCTTTAGGTACCGACACACTTCGTTGCATATCGGCAAAGCAAACGAGCCGATCGATGCGTGAAAACGATATCGACGATAGGCGTTTATTTTCCCTCCCTTTTTACGTTTTACCCCGTCGCTCGAGTCCGGATATATGCGAGAACGAGTTTTTCTTACAAATTCATCGTATCCTCCGATTCCGATGATAATTCGAGAATGATCCAGGAACTTTGTCAGATCTCTTTTCGATAATACTTCAAGAGCAAGAGCGTGCTCGCGCGTTCGCTCAACGTCGTTCGCGTTTCGTTTGTACGGATGGCCCAATTACCTTCCTTTCGAATCCCTCTAATCACGGCGCAATCCGTATGCATTTACCTCGGATACAGCGAGTTCTCGAAGGAAAGAGAAAAGGCGAAGGCTCGGGGTGACTTTCACAAGCTCAGGGAGAAACAGCAAATCGAGGACGACCTCAGAGGGTATCTCGATTGGATAACGCAAGCCGAGGACATCGAGCCGGAAGCCGACGAGCCCAAAACGCAAGATGGAAAGTGTGAGTGGGGTTCACGTTTCCCAAAAGTTACGCGATTACCTCGTGCATTCTTTCTTCGTCGAATCATCCGCAAGACTTATGTTTTCCAGCGAAACAACAAAACGAAATGGAGAGCACGGATCAATTGGAGGGCGACGAGGAAGGGGTCCAACAGGAACCTGTTTGGAAGAGAAAGAAGCGAGATTTAGATAGGTACGACTTCGATAGGTTTTCATCTACCGCGTGTTTCTTCAAATTTCGCGCAACGAGAAAGAAAACGTCCTTGATGAATTTGCAGGGTGAATCGACGATTGCGACGAGCCTGTAGAAAAGCCGTGAAGTCGCAGGCCTTTTATTGGCTCATCATAGTGCTCGTTTTTTTAAACACCGTAGTTCTCGCGACCGAGCATTACAATCAACCGCATTGGTTGGACGATTTTCAAGGTAAAACCGAACGCGCGAGGAGAGTCCTCGCTTAAAAAAATACTCTCTCTCTCTCTCTCTCTCTCTCTCTATCTCTATCTCTATCTCCATCTTCCTCTCTCTCTCCCGCCCTTTCTTTTTCTCTCTGTTTTTTTTTTGCTGTGTTTCTCAATTACAGAGATCACCAACATGTTTTTCATCGCTCTCTTCTCCATGGAGATGATACTGAAGATGTACAGTTTAGGATTTCAGGTAAAATATCCCTTGAGCCAGCGCGAAATGACTCGTCTTTTTCATATTTATATCTTGCACGCGCTTCTCCTAGGGTTACTTCGTCTCTTTGTTCAATCGTTTCGATTGTTTCGTCGTGATCGGCTCGATAACCGAGATGATCCTTACGAACACGAACGTAATGCCGCCTCTCGGAGTTTCCGTGCTCCGTTGCGTCAGACTATTGAGAGTATTCAAGGTAACAAAGTAAGTACCGTTTGGAACGTCTGATCATTTCGTTGTCACCCTCCTACTCCATTCTCCAAAGTCGAATTATTTAAATCGGTCATTCGCGTCGGGAAATCAAAGGGATCAAATTGAATTCTTTTGTAGATATTGGAGATCGCTCTCCAACTTGGTGGCTTCTTTGTTGAATTCGATTCAATCGATCGCCTCTCTCTTGCTTCTGCTCTTCCTTTTCATCGTAATTTTCGCACTCTTAGGAATGCAGGTACGTTTCTAATCTTCGCCCTCTCTCTCTCTCTCTCTCTCTCTCTCTCTCTCTCTCCTTTTCCATTTTTCTTAAATCAATGATCTCTTTACAGGTTTTCGGTGGAAAGTTTAATTTCGCCGATCTGCAGGACAAACCACGGCACAATTTCGATAGTTTTTGGCAGAGCTTACTCACCG
Organism: Vespula pensylvanica; assembly: GCF_014466175.1. Lineage (NCBI taxonomy): Eukaryota > Metazoa > Arthropoda > Insecta > Hymenoptera > Vespidae > Vespula > Vespula pensylvanica. Next base: position 7,944,685 of record NC_057694.1, read on the forward strand.
TCTTTCAGGTAAGAGAAAAATACGTCGTATGTCGCGAGAGAAAAGAGATAACGTCACCGGAACGTAACTGTTCTTACGCACGAGTACGATTTTAATCGAAACTAATTGTAAGTGGAAGGTTTAAGAGTCACGCACGGCCAGTCCCCTTTTCCATAACTACTAGCCTGTCTCTTCCGTTCTTCCATTACGACTTGACGGGACGATTCCTGGAACGAAACTAATACTCGTTCTCATTATCTTCGTTAGCGGAAGGTTATCACCTTTTCTGGTTCCTTCATTTTCAGATATTAACCGGTGAGGACTGGAATGCGGTAATGTACGTTGGAATTCGAGCTTACGGGGGCGTTTCTAGTCCCGGCGTTATAGCCTGCACTTACTTCATCGTTCTCTTCATATGCGGTAACTGTATCCTTTTTTCTCGCTCGTGGCTATCTCTCCGTGCTATTATTTTTACGACGTCCAACGAGCAAATGGACGGACGGACGGACAGACGGGCAGGCAGAGAGAGAGAGAGAGAGAGAGAGAGAGGATTTAAACAACGCGTCCCGTCAAGACGATTTTAATATCAAGCGAATCTCCTGCCACTCGAAACGATTATTCTTTCCGACAGTGAGATTCTTTATACGCGGGATAACAGCGCGTTAAATCCTTAACGAACGAAGCAACGCAGATATCCTCCTGAACGTCTTCTTGGCCATCGCGGTGGACAATCTCGCGGACGCGGAATCGTTAACGGCCATTGAGAAGGAGGCCGAAGAGGAGGTAAGCGTAATTTCGAAATGAATCTATTTTAATCTGGAGAAAAGACATCGTTTTTGTTGTCGTTGTTGTTGTTACTATTATTATTATTATTGGATGCAACATCCGTTGCGAGGAAGCCGTTCGCGTATCGACGATACTACGAGACGTGAAACGTTCGTGTGTCAGCGCTGGCGATAATGTGTTCTGGCAGTGCATAGAAAAAAAGTGGAGCGGCAACTGATCGCTTTTATAGCCATTTATGAAGCTCTAACACACTTGCTAGTATCTCGCGTCGATGATGTTCGAAGCCGCTTGAGCGGACTTTTAACGCTCGCTATGAATCTTTTGCATCCACCGTATTCGACGTTAGCTCGGAACTTTACGTGCACGCGCCCCGTGCTTTTTCCCCGCACACAAGTGCACGCACCGCTCTCGTCAGCTCGTATCGTCCCGTGATGCTATATATAGACAGTCGAGTGCGCTTAAGCCTTACGCGATTACGACGAAGATTAATCGAAACCGTTTCTGATTTATAACAATGACTTTTTAAACGTTTCCGAAAAATTTGAAAAATTTCCACGCCGAACGCCGATCCCATTAAAATGTTAAATTTCGTTGGACGTAACGGCACGAAATAATTACGTCCACGCGAGGGAAAGTAAAATTTATTTAAAGACTGCTATATAAGCTTTTGACAAAGAGCCATACGTACGGGTAAATAATTTACCACGAGACGATCTTTTACCGTCGACTAACGAACGTACGAAGAGAAAAGCCCTTGATCTACTTACGTTATTGAAACGACGCTTTTCATTTACGACATAATCTCTTTCCTCGTTAAAGAGAAAAAAAAGAAAACTTAAATATCGACTCGCGAGCAATCAAGCGATCGAGAAACGTTTTGAGATATAACGAGACGAAAGACGAGAACGATGCGACGAAAGGTCTAGAGGAGAAAAAGATAATTCGTTTCGATAGGCCGAGAAGAACAAATCTCACAGTGGATCGCCAGCGAGAGACGAGATCAGCGGCGAAGCTGGAGATGGCGGAGAGACCGGTGGCGAGGACGAGGGTGGTGCTACAGATATGGAGCACGATCCTAATGAGACAATGGAGGATTACGAGGTTGCTTTGGACACTGAAACGTAAGCCCCGTGTAATAATACTAGTTAGATAGTTTCCTACCGTGTGTTATCGCGACACGTTGTCGCGACGAAACTTCACACGCTCCTCTCAATTTCGCCATTTGATTTACGTACGCCCTTCGCTCGATCCTTCCTTGTAATTTCAATCACGCGATCCATCATATATCGCATATGAACGATTTTAGATCGGAGAAGAGCGAGGACGGGAACACGCACAAAGTTCGTTTAAATATCGAATCGGACGAGGAAGCGGAGGAGGAAGAGGCCGAGCAGAACGAGATACATGGTAAATTGATTGCGCGAATTGTTATTTCTTTTTTCTTTTTGCGTATGTTCAACCAAAATCGTTTATCTTTCGTACCGGACATCGAATCGTTCCACCGCCCGCCCTTATATACCTTACGCTTTCAAACAGCGCTCGGATCGAAAGGTCTCTAATATTTCACGTTGACTCGTCACGTTAGAGGAATGACCAAAATACTCCTAAATAACGGAGTACCGGTGAAACGATTCTTTGTAACTTGAAATTTTTCAACGTTTATCTTGTCGTCAGACGAGGGGCAAGAAGTATCGGCCAGGCCACGAAGAATGTCCGAGTACAACACGGCCACGAAAAAGCAACCGATCCCGCCGGGTACCTCCTTCTTTATTTTTTCTCAAAACAACAGGTAAACGCAAAAAAGTTCATTTCTTAAATCGATCGAATAACTTGTCTTCGAGTAACTCCACGTAACGCGATACTTTGAATTTCCAGATTTCGAGTATTTTGTCATTGGCTTTGTAACCACAGTTACTTCGGTAATGTGATCTTAGCCTGCATCATGATATCCTCGGCCATGTTGGCCGCCGAGGATCCGTTAAGCGCTACTTCGTACAGAAATCAGGTAGAAAAGCTTCGCGATTAATCGCTCGTTTGCGAAGCGATCTTTTTTGGAAATGTTCAAAGAGGAGGAGACGAAACGTAAACGTGTGTCATTCGTAAGCTCTTTTCGTATCTTTCAGATCCTGAATTACTTCGATTATTTCTTTACTAGCGTTTTCACGATCGAGATCTGCCTGAAGATGATATCGTACGGATTCGTTATTCACGACGGTGCTTTCTGCCGATCGGCCTTCAATCTACTCGACCTTCTCGTCGTCTGCGTGTCCCTCGTTTCTACATTCTGGAGGTAAATAAGACGCTAGACGATTTTATAGCGTTCGCTATTCGCTACAATCCATCTTCGGGCTTAACTCCTCCTTCTACTTTTACTTGTACTTTTTCTACTTCTTCGTCGTCGTCTTCTTCTTTTTCTTCTTCTTCTTCTCCTTCTTCTTTTTCAGTTCCGGCGCGATATCGGTGGTGAAGATACTCAGGGTGTTGCGCGTTCTCAGACCGTTGCGCGCCATCAACCGTGCCAAGGGATTAAAGGTAGGGCGATTTCTCTTAACGATTAGAGCGACGATTAAAAGCGATCGTCGGAATCGACGATTCTCCTTCTACTCGTCGTAGCTACCTGCGGTAGACGCAAACGCGTCGCGATCAAGTAGAACGTAATAACGTGTAAAGAGTTATTATCTTGGTTTAAACGCAACCGATGGATATCTAATATCTGTGACGCGTGATCTCTACGTTTCCTTCCTAAATGAACGATCGACGACGAAGATCCACGAAGCGAGAACGTGCTAGAATCGAAAGAAACGGATCGGACGGCGAATCAACTGAAACGAGCGAAATCTCGAGGCTGTCGTCTGTACGCCTTGCACGAGAATCTCTTTGCGGAGGATTAAATATATATATATATTATATAGATTATAAGAGAGATATATAGATATTATAAGAGAGATCAAAAGTAAATACGCACGCGTGCACGTACATACACGTGTACGCGCGCGTGTGAGTATGTTTGCGCGCTCGTGTAACGCGAGACTCGTGTTACGAGTACCTTCCTCTCGCAAAATTTTCTCTTGCGACGTGATAAACGAGTAAAAAAAAATATTATAAATGTGTGCCGATCACGCGTAATCTCTCTCGTGTAGGGCAAATCTATATTATGATTAATGTTGAACCCAGCACGTAGTACAATGCGTCATCGTAGCGGTAAAGACTATCGGAAACATAGTCCTCGTCACCAGCCTCCTGCAGTTCGTGTTCGCCGTCATAGGCGTACAACTTTTCAAGGTAGGATTGCCAGGCCCCAGATTGCTAAAAAAATAAAAGGTCCTGTGAGACTTTCCTTCGTACCTCTCTCTCTATCTTTCTATATTTCTTTCTCTTTCTTTCTTTCTCTCTCTCTCTCTCTCTCTCTCTCTCTCTGTCTCTGTCTATCTATCTATCTATCTATCTGTCTATCTATCTCACACACTCTCTTTCTCTCTCTATTTTCTTTCTATCTCTTTCTATTTGTAGTACACTAGAGTGGCATAATGTACCAAAACAACCTCAACGATTACAATCTTTTATCATCATCGACACTTCCCTTCAAGTTCATAAGTCCGTCCGTTCGTTCGTCCGTTCGTTCGTTCGTTCGTTCGTTCGTTCGTTCGTTCTTTTAAGCACTCAATGCAATGCCAATTAAAAAAAAAAAAAAGTGTTCACAAACATAAAAAAAAAAATATTCATTCTCTCACCGATTACCTACTTCGGTACGCCTACCTCTTATCTCGCAATCTCTCCGACGTTTCGAACATATATATTCTCTAATAATATTTTTCGATTTATTTATATTTCCAAGATAACCATCGAATTTAACGTCGAACGTGAAAGTTTCGAAAAAAAAAAGGAAAAGAAAAAAAAGAAAGGAAAGAAAAAAAATATGTTAAAGTAAATGCTCAAAAGAAAGATTGCGAGTAGTCGGCGACCGTTGTTTCTTTCCGTCAAATGCACCTTTGGGTATCTTTCCTGCGAAACGAGCTGTTTGCGTATAACTTAATAATTGAGTTTCTTGTCTCGGCACTCTCCCCGAAACCTCTCATCGCGACCATGTTTGTTTTGTGTAATTCCTCGAGCCCTTGTCGGAAAAGTTTGTTTATCCTAAAGCTGCTTTTACGGTAAATCTATGCACTTTACCATCTGGATATATTGGATAAACATCAATTTGAATTGGTAACGATAAATAATTCTGCATAACGATTATATATCGTTAAATTGGATTTCAATCGGACATGAGTTTCTTCGTAATCACGTTGACGATGTCGTCCAACTTTTGCTCCTTTCATTTCGTTTGTTTTTTTTTCTCTCTTTTTTATACGTACACGTACAGATAATTCATGTAAAAGCATCTTGAAAACGAACAGAATGTATTCATAATTTTGTATACGTACCACGTTAATCCCCGAAGCAATCGTGTAACGATGAATTTTTGTCCCTTTTTCTACCCGAGTATAGAACCTAGTTTGTTGTTAATCGTTGTTCGATGTCGATACTAACATAGTAATATAAAGACGGTAAAACACGATGCTTTTAACGATGTTGAGGAATACGACTGTTATCGTATTGTACATTCTTTTAAAGGGTTTTCAAGTACATCGTTTTAGAAATCCGTTGAAATAACGTCGTGTCGCGTCACATCGTTAAGGTATCGTCAAGTAGCGTAAAGACGAGTAAAGGGGGTCGGGAGGGAGGGGGGAGAGGAGACCGTAACTCAAGCAAAGCGAATCAAAAATGAGTTTCTTTCGTGAGAACTAGCGTAGGGTCCATTACGCCCTTCGTTTCTTTTTTTTTTTTTTTTAACCCAAGCTTTCATTTCTTCGTTTTTGTTTCACTTTTTTGTGTATTTTTACACGGTCTTATATATCTATGTATATCTATATATATATATATATATATATATATATATATATATATATATATGAGTATATATATGTGTGTATATATATACATAAATTACATACACATGTCTCTACCTCCTTTCGCTGTTACACTTTGCCGCTCGAAACTTTAAAGCTGGACTACTAAAACAGAGCAATTTTCATCGATCGACACAATACTTAAAACCACATATTCATATTCTCCTTGAAACACTTGAAAGAAACATTATTTTACAACGCGTGCCGCAAAACTGCCAACTACAGATCTCTATTAAAGCTAATCCCACGATCGGTAAAAACGAATCGAGTAACGAATCGAGCAACGAATCGAGCTGTCTCTATTTTTTCCGTCGAGAAACATGGGATTGGAACTCTTGTGAGATGTGTAGTACGTAGTGGTAAAAGAAAATTCACGCAGGCTTTCCTATTTAAAAAAGACTTTTGGTAGTAGAGAGATTGTTTGAAAATTGCATGCTTGTGCCGGCTGAGCGTTGCAGTGGTGTGCCGCTATATTAACACGAGAGAAAGGAACAAAAAGCGAGAAGAAGAACGATGAAGAAGGAGAAGAAACGGAAGAGGAAAAACAAAAGAAGGAGGCACTTTTAATGGCTTTTCATCATGGCTTGTCAAGGAGAAAAGTGAAAGGAAAAAATGAAGGATCCGACGAAAAGACACGGCAAATGGAGAACCGAGCTCCTTGCATTTACCCAAGCACAATTGTTGCTGCTTCAACGAAGAGAATGAATCAGGGCAATGATACAGAAATTGACAGATAACTATCTTTTCTACGTTTATCTTCTACTCGCTAGGTATGGATCGGCGAACGGTCCCGATCATTTGAGGTTTCCCTTCGTCGGAATTATCGTCGAGATACTCGTTGATTTAAGTTCCAAAGAAAATTTTGTAGTCGCGCGACCTCGTTCTTTGAAAATAGAAGCGCAAAGGAATTTCGTCGAGTAAGCGAAATTCCTCACGGAAGGTATCGTCTCGAATCCATCGTAAAAGGTCGACGATAAGTCTTGCGCGATTACATTTTCGTATCGAAACGCAACGAGACGGATCGATCGATATCCGATACATCTTAGACGTACAATTTAAACGTCTCACCTCCTTGGGTACGCTCCGCTTTAACCTCCAGATATTTGCGAAAAAAAAAAAAGAGAAAAGAAAGACCCTAGGGAGTAATGGTCAAACAGTGTTCATTGTACAAAAGAGACGAGCTCGCGAGTGATCGACGATTCTTTTCATATCGTTAACATTCATTCTGCACGGACTAACACCGTTTAACTTTCGATCGATGGCCTAACGTGAACGTACAATACATATACAAAGATATTTAGAAGATCGTAGCATAGTTTAGTCGATGTTCATAGACACAGTGTGTTTATTAGTTTCGTCTAATTAACCATAAGCAAATGCGAAGCATTTAGTCAAACACAAAATAATATATTATATCGCTCTCGTAGTTTCATGTGTGTCGATCGCTTACCACTATACGCTCCTTTCTTTCTCCTTTTCTCTCTTTATCTCTCTCTCTCTCTCTGTTTATCTTTGTCTTTTTCTCTATGTCTCTCTCTCTCTCTCTATCCATCTATCTATCTATCTGTCTATCTATCTATCTATCTCTCCTATAAGTATATGCGGCCAAGCGAGCAAATAGTCTTTTATACATACACACACGCAGACACAAACACACACGATGACAAAAGAAACGTAGCGTTTTATGAAGCATTCGCATTGATTTGACTCTAGCTAGATTGCGAGTGCCTAGTGTTCGACGGAATGCGAGAGGATGCAAGTGTTCCGATATTTTAGAATGAAATAGCGAAGCGAGACGAACGAGCCGATGACGCTCGACTCTCTTACTCTTAAATTAATCTTATTAAGATTTCGAAAAGACGCAAGTTAGTAATTTTGACGGAACGTAAATGATTCGCGACGATTATCGTCCCCTGTTTTTTTTCTTTCTCTCTTTCTCTCTCTTTCTCTTTCTCTCTCTTTCTAACTATCTCTTGCTCTTTCTCTCTCTCTCTCTCTCTCTCTCTCTCTCTCTATCTCTGTCTCTGTCTCTGTCTCTATCACTATCTCTATGTCTCTTCTCTCCAGATTAAATTCGCGAACGCGGCTGAAAAGAAAAGCACTCGAGCTAGTGCGATCGGTGAGATTTCGAGGAGAAACGAACGGCGATGTAAGACGTTACTCTAATCCCATAGGTGCATTGCCGAGAAAAGATGAACACCGCGATAACTAGCAACAAATAGCGTGGGTTGGATGGATGGCGAGGGCTTAGTTCACGATTGAAAAGAGAAAAGCTCACGTGATCGTGATTCGCGCGTGTGTGTGTATATATGTATATGCGTGTGTATATATATATATATAAATATACGTATAAATATACACACCTATATAATATATAATAAGTTTGCGTGTCATGGTTCAAAAGTAAGCTGCGAGAAGAGTTAGCGAAAAAAAAGAAAAAACAGGGATAAGGAATAAGAGAATCGAAAGAAAAAAAAAGAGAAATAAGTGAATAAAACAGAAACAGAAAAAAAAGAAAATGGAAAAATAAAAGTCGTCGCACGGACGATTTAACCGATGAAAGGAGAGTCGAGATGGAAAGCGAGCGACTTGCTGGGTTTAAAACCGATTTGATGTCAGTCTCATTATCGTTCTTCTACGGTTATCTATTCGACTCTTTCTTTCCGAGTGCGGAGAGAGAGCATCCTTCGAAACGAAATTTCACGAGGAACGAGATACGATTTGCGCAAGAGCTAAGCCTCGCTCGCCTCCCTGTCTATAGCAGTCCGTACGTTGGACGTATTTTACGCGCGTGTGTGTATTACGCGTCGTTAATCGTGTCGGAAAGAAGAGGCAATGCTTACCGGTAGCAGATCGCTTTCATTTTCCTCCTCCTGCTATTAGCGGTAATAGGTCACGAGAGACAAACGAGAGATCGATCAAATACGATAGGAGCTTTACCGAAAGGAGATAAATATGTTTATCGAAGAACAAGAAAATATCAAAAGATACAAAAAAGAAAAAAATGAAAAGAATGATTGAACGGAAAGAAGCGAGATAACGTTCGTGCGCATCTAAGCGTTCTTTTTCTCTCTAACGTTTTCCCCTTTAATATTAATAATAATAATATTAATAATAATAATAATAATAATAAAAGAAAAAAAATAAGACGCACAGCCCCCAGCGAGTGAAAATAGCAGCCCCCCTGATTAATGCTATTCTGTTTTTTTTTTGTTTTCTCTGTCTCTCTTACTCTCACCACCCCGTCTTCCCCGCTGTGCTCGTACGCCCTGCTCACCTGCCCCGAACTACGTAAAAAGTACGTAGTGAAGTGTGTGATTGTCGCCATTAAAACGATTGGCAACATTATGTTGGTCACCTATCTCCTACAGTTCATGTTCGCTGTTATCGGGGTACAGCTGTTTAAGGTAACGCCAACAACACCATCACATTAGAGGCTATAATTATAAAGCAGCGACGATCTTTTTTCTTTTCTTTTCCTTTCTTCTATTCTTCCTTTCCCTTTCTCTCTATTCTTTCTCTCTTTCTCTCTTTCTCTCTTCGTCGACGATAGGCACCAGACTCTCTCTCTCTCTCTCTTTCTCTCTCTCTCTCTTTCTCTTTCCTTCTCTCTATCTACCTATCTAGCTCTCTACCTATCTCTCTCTCTCTCTCTCTCTCTCTCTCTCTCTCTCTCTCTCTCTCTCTCTCTCTCGTCTAAAACTCGCTTTACAAGCCGTTTCCCGTTTTTCGGAAATTCGAATTTCCTTCGCGAAATACGCGGTGGCCTCAAAAGGAAATCGACGCATGGCGGATATCGCTGATTTCGTTACAACGATTGGACATTGGAAATCGAAGATATAGATTACGAAGCTAATACGACAATTGCGATTTTCGATGCATTAAATCTGTTTATCGATCTGTTTTCTGCGATTCGAACCTTTCGAGCACTTAGGCACCACGTGTTTCGATGACGTTTGTGCATGTACTTACACGACCAACTTTGATGTACCATTTAAATGACATTTTATCGGACTAACCCTAAACTTTCTTTCATTCGACGAAGAGAAAAACGATAGCAACGGGAATATGTCCTAAATACAGAATTGCATTTGATACCAATCGTTGTCACGAGATTTACCAACTTGAATGTTTGTATTTACATAATCGTATTGCGATAGTTGTTCCTATCGATCCGAACGGATGATTAACTTCTTAATCCTATATTAGACTTAAACATCGCGAAAGACCATGTGACAGTGATTGATTATCTTAAACGCGTTATCTCTGGTTGCTGTCGATACTTCTCCTCGTGTTAATGGTTACGTCATTATCAGAGCACGGTAATACACAATACACTGTTAACAGTTTGGCGTCTAAAAGTCAAAGGAGGTCACTAAGCGGATATATTTTATTTATGACTACGTATAAACATATATATATATATATATACATATACATATATATATCATCAGTCGCACCGATTCAATGAATGCATTTGTAGTCTTCATACTCGATAGTCGAGACATACATATAAGATAATTTGATATGGCATGCCAATGTTTCGTTGTAAATGTGAGAATGTAGCTTTAGTCGTAGTGCATGTCGAGGTGCACGAGATTTACAAATTATCAGCGGCTTTCACGGAAAAACGAATTACCGAGAGACAAAATATAGCTCTTTGTGCTCCTTGCGCTTTGTTTCGTTGTAACGATCGTTGATCGACGCGAAGGAAGCTGTGGTATTCGTTTAGCCGTCATTACTAAGATTTATATCATAAACTGTATTTTGACGTAATTATTATACAAATTAGCACGTAAGAAATAGTTAGTCGTTAGTCAATAAATAGAAATAAGTATAACGAACATGTAGCAAGTGTTAAAAACTATCGACTCGCTCACCAATGGGAAAACACTATTTTTCGGTAATGTGCGATGGGAAGTTGGACGGAGTACGTCGAAACGGTGCGTGATCATCAAAGGAAATTCCGTCTGCCTCTTCTATCGGATTAAAAACGGATAGGACGAGTTTAACGCGTACAGGTGATAAAAAGTCGTCTCCTCCGCGTTAAAGGGCCTTACACGCGTCGTAAAATAATATTCTTTTAGCCGTCGTACACGTGTCTCCCGGGAAGAAATATAGGAATAAAAAGGACAAAGAAAAATGATTATTGTTCTTGCTTTCGAACGTTTTAAGAAAATGAAATCGGTCGAGAGGTCATCGAAAAGTCGGTCATGGCGTTGCTTCCGTCCCCGAGTGCATCGAATTGTTTCACTCTATCGAGGATCCCGACGATCATTTCGAATGATTCGCAAGCAGAGGAGATGCAACGTTGTAAAGAATGATACCATTTCCAAATGAAGGATAAGGACGATGCTGTTTCTGCACGAGCGACGACCCGTAACGCCTGTGCTTTTTCACTTGCAAGCAATTATGGATTACAAGACAGAAAGAATCGCCGACGAAAGCTGCGTTATTTCGATCTGTCCTTTGTATCAATTGTAAGAGCTTCTGCTTGGCTAGCAATTAGTAAGTTCAGCTTGGCGCACCGCAGTTGGCGCATTCTCAATGCTTTTTTCTTCACCCGTTCAACCCACAACGAATCCAATGTCGGCGCGTACTTGACTCGGTTTGAAAAGAAAAAAAAAAAAAAAAAAAGAAAAAGAAAAAAAAGAGAAAAGTAAGAAAAAAGAAAGAAAAAAGAAAAAAAGAAAAGGACATTTGAAAAATACTCTCGCACTAAAATTACGTCGTAATCGGAGCGCAAATTCCCTCGCGTGTACGAGTACTCGCGAGATTCTCTCTCATATATGTATTTCCCTATTAATTATCTTTCCTTCTAATCTACCGAGCCATAGATCTAATTCATTTTACCGAAACGCGCTGTAATCCAATTGCGAGCGTCAATTATCGTCTTGAAAGAGAGATCACGCTTTCTAATAGATATAACGTAGTCGGAAATAAGCGAATAGAGGGTGCATCGAATTTTCCCCGAAATTTCCAACGTGGAGAAGGCATTCTCGCGTTATCCCGTTAAAACGCGTTAACGGCGCCGTACATACGTAATCTCACCGATATCGATCGATGTATTCGCGTCGTCGACATACGGACCTTAAATCGAAGGGAACGCAGGGCCAATCCCCGATCTTCATATCAAATTCACTCTTCGAGCTATCCGACGTCTTTCCACTTATACAGAGTTACAGACCGATGGATACCTCAATACTTTTCCGTACGATCGGTTAACAAGAGGATCGATCGAGCATCGCATCGTCATTTGTACATATAACTACATACCACACACATATTTGCACGTCGAAAGGAATGTATTCATTCTCTATCTTTTTCTATTTCTCTCCCACCCCTATCTCTCTCTTTTCTGTCAATCTATCTATCTATCTATCTATCTATCTATCTATCTATCTGTCTGTCTGTCTGTCTGTCTGTCTGTCTGTCTATCTATCTATCTATCTATCTATCTATCTATCTATCTATCTATCTATCTACCTAGCTATCTACCTATCACGCCCGAGTTTCACCGATCTAACACTTTTACTTTACTCGATCACACGCTAACGTTTTATTATTTGCTCTTGCAAGAATGGCCAATTAATATAGTGTGCTCAACTATGCGAGACATTTTCGATAATCTGGAAAGTCGGTCAAGCAGTGGATCGCAGTGTCCTGTTAATGAGAGAGAGAGACCTCGCATTTACTTTCTCATTAATAACAACACGTCCAACGCAGAAACGTTTCGTCAAGGATCGTTATACCTGTTTTCTTCGATTCGTTCTTTGCCGATTCGCGTGTAATAATAAAAGAGCGTATACGTGACCACGTGTACGTGGAATATTAAAAATTCGTCATCTCTCGAAAGATGACGCATCGTTGCTCGCTGCTTTACACAGAAGCACTTTACCCGTGAAAACTAAGTTTCTTGACCTGCTTTCAAGATTATTGATACGCTCCGTGGCTTTTAAAGGAATTATGTTATAAATTTCACGTCGACTCCTTCTCCTTTGCACTAACGATATTTTTATGTTATTTAGGGCAAGTTTTTCTATTGTACCGATGCATCGAAAATGACGAAGGAAGAATGCCAGTAAGTTATCGACAATTAATTTCTTTTCTCCGTTTTAATTGAATTTATGCGACACGAAGAGTCCAGGGCGAAACGTTAACGTCGTTAAATCGAAAAAGAACTTTGCCGGTGGTGGTAGTGGCGAAGTTCATCGCGGGAGGGGGAGGGGAAAGGAAGAAACTACGTTCGTAAAATTGCATGCACCTTGCATCCTGTCGGTAGCGCGGCTCGCGTTTCCCATCGTGTCCTTTAAAAACCGACGTCGTCTCCTACTCTAACGTCGAAAGGGTAATATCGTTCGAGACATCATTACTTTCAGGGGTACTTATCTGGAATTCGAGAATGGCAATATCAATAGACCTGTCGTTAGAGAAAGAGAGTGGGAGCAACGTCGTTTCCACTTTGATGATGTTGCCAAGGCGATGCTGACCCTCTTTACGGTTTCAACATTCGAAGGCTGGCCAGGGTAAGTCTCTTTTGACTTTGGCACGAATGTCTCGAAGAAGAAGAGCTTTTACGTAACGGATGCTTCGATAAGATATTAAAACGCCGGAAGGAAGGAGCCCTCTTTGAAGCCCTCTTTCTCTTGTTATTATTACGCTAGGCTGTTGAATTGGTCGATCGATTCCAACAAGGAAGATCACGGACCGATTCACAATTTTCGGCCGATCGTGGCCGCCTACTACATAATCTACATCATCATCATAGCATTTTTCATGGTCAACATCTTCGTGGGTTTCGTCATTGTCACCTTTCAGAACGAGGGTGAACAGGAGTACAAAAATTGCGAGCTCGATAAGAATCAGGTAATAAGATCGGATATTTATTACGGTCTCGCGAGTAACCCGTCGACGCGTTTATAATAACGCGGCGTAATCGAAAAACGTCATCAGCCGACTTAACGAGTTTATTGATCGTCTAGCGGAACTGTATCGAGTTCGCGTTGAAAGCGAAACCCGTTCGACGATATATACCGAAGCATCGAATACAATACAAAGTTTGGTGGTTCGTCACTTCTCAACCGTTTGAGTACACGATATTCACATTGATCATGATAAACACCGTCACCCTTGCGATGAAGTTCTATCAGCAACCGACGCTATACACCGAAGTTCTCGACGTGCTCAATATGATTTTCACCGCAGTGTTCGCCCTCGAGTTCGTCTTTAAACTCGCAGCTTTTCGATTCAAGGTACGAGCGAAAGCGACGTTTTTATCGTATCGTTAACAAAAAGCCGTGGCTTGCCCTTACAAATCTCTTCTTCGCAGAATTACTTTGGCGATGCCTGGAACGTATTTGACTTCATTATCGTTCTCGGAAGTTTCATCGACATCGTATACTCGGAGGTTAACGTAAGTCGTCCTCCAGACACGTATATACGTATATACCGAAGTATGTTACTTCGATCGAATGATTGATTCTTCTTTCTCGTGCCTTTCAGCCCGGCTCGACCATCATTTCCATCAATTTCTTTCGACTGTTTCGAGTGATGCGCCTCGTTAAACTGTTGAGCAGAGGAGAAGGCATAAGAACGCTTCTCTGGACCTTTATCAAATCCTTCCAAGCTCTACCCTACGTAGCCCTTCTAATCATAATGCTCTTTTTCATCTACGCGGTAATAGGCATGCAGGTAAAGTACTCGAACCTTTCTCTTTCTTCGACAAAATTACGTTATCGTCCTTTCCTAGGTTTTCGGAAAGATCGCGATAGACGACGATACGTCCATATACCGTAACAACAACTTTCAATCGTTCCCGCAAGCAGTCCTCGTTTTATTCAGATCTGCGACGGGTACGACATTCCGTTACTTCGCTCTTGCATGCGTTAACTCGCAATAACGTTCGACGAATACTTCGATTCTTTCTCCAGGTGAATCTTGGCAAGAGATCATGATGGACTGTTCGGCCCAACCGACCAAAGTAAAGTGCGATCCAAACAGCGACGAATATAACAATCCATCCGGTTGCGGATCGGACATAGCATTTCCCTACTTCATATCGTTCTACGTTCTCTGTTCCTTTCTAGTAAGTCCCGTTTATTCCGTTATTCGGGATCTTCGTAGATAGTCTCTTCGAATACCATCGGATTTGATTATCGGACATTTATAATCTTTGCAGATCATCAATCTATTCGTTGCCGTCATTATGGACAACTTTGATTACTTGACGAGAGACTGGTCGATATTGGGACCGCATCACTTGGACGAGTTCATTCGTTTATGGTCCGAATACGATCCCGACGCGAAAGGACGTATCAAGCATCTCGACGTTGTAACGCTGCTACGAAAAATATCACCACCCTTGGGTTTCGGTAAACTTTGCCCGCACAGAGTCGCTTGCAAGGTCGGTCGATAGTTAAAGTCTGGAGCGACGTAATTAGATACGATACGTGATCGATACGTCGTTCGGTGATACGTTTTTCAGAGGCTGGTTTCGATGAACATGCCATTGAACAGCGACGGCACGGTCCTTTTCAACGCGACCCTATTCGCCGTTGTAAGAACATCGCTGAGGATTAAAACGGAAGGAAACATCGACGATGCGAACGCCGAACTTAGAGCCGTGATTAAGAAGATTTGGAAGAGAACCAGTCCAAAACTCTTAGACCAAGTCGTACCACCGCCAGGAGGTATCTTAAGCTTCATTTAACGCCGAACATAATAAGTTTATCGCGAAAGGCAATAACGTCGCTTTAAACTTTTCAGTCGACGACGAGGTAACGGTCGGCAAGTTCTACGCAACTTTCCTCATCCAGGACTACTTTCGTAGATTCAAGAAGCGCAAAGAACAGGAAATGAGAGAGGGTGATAAGGAATGTCACAATACGGTAACGCTACAGGTAAGAGAGAAATTCGAACGGATCGACCGAACGCATTACGATCGATGCCATTTAACTCTTCTCTTCCTATTCAAGGCTGGCTTGAGAACTTTGCACGAAGCAGGTCCCGAGTTGAAGAGAGCGATCTCTGGTAATTTGGAAGAGCTTATGGACGACAATCCGGAACCTACGCACAGGGTATGATGTCATTGCCTGATCAACGATTACGCGACGACGATTGCGAGACACGTCGCGAACGAAAACGACGAGAAATTTCTTATTCGTTCTTTTTTTTTTCAGAGAAACCATTCGCTGTTCGGTAGCGTCTGGTCGAGCATGCGTAAAGGACATCACAGCTTCCACAGAGCGAGATCGCTCAAAGTGAACTCCAAGGTAAAGAATCGTGTGGATACGTGCACGATCTACCTTAATGTTGGTCGATTTAATCGACAGTTTTCTTTTTGTTTCCTTATCATTTTTTTTGTTTTTTTTTTTCTTTCTATTTTTCTTTCATTCGTAGGCTTCCCCCACGAATTCCATAGACTTTCTGTCGTATTCCTCTTTGCAGAGGGGCGTCGGATCAGACGCTCCTAATCAAATCACCGCAAGATCCCATCAAGTCGTGCCAAACGTAGCTGGGTGAGTCCTCGTAATCTCTCTAACGAACAGAATTCTAAACGTCGTACGACGTCTTTAAACTGCGAGCTCATAAATCGTATCGATTCTACTTGAAGCGGTCTAAGCGACAGCGCGATGAACCAAATGGGAATGGACCCGAGATTAACCGGCGTCGAAGAAAGTATTCCCTTGAGACCTCTCGCCGTCTTTGGCAACACTACGCAACGTTCAGCCTATCATAGCTCTTACAAAATGGTCGGGTAAGTAAAGAACCAGCGAAGATATTATTTTGGCCGGAGCGGCCAAATCGCGTGTCCTGTTTCTTTGTTAGGCATCGTGTCGGTCATCGTCATCAGTGGTTTACGCATTTATTATGTTTCAAAACGATACGTATCTCTCTTTCTCTCTCTCTCTCTCTCTCTCTTTCTTTCTCTCTCTCTCTCTCTCTCTCTCTCTCTCTCTCTCTCTCTCTCTCTCTCTCTCTGTCGCTATCTATCTTTCGATATCGCGTCATGTAATTTTAGTGCATGCAACATGTTCATTCGACGACGTACTACGTACGATCCGATCGAATTCGGTCAAAACTTTTTGGTGAAACGAACAAATTTAACAGCTGTTCGTCCCGAAAAAAATTAGTTTTTGTCTAGACAAATGATTGTACATACCTACATAGTCGCGAGATTAGGATTTCCTCGAAACGCGCAAGCAAGATCCGAGATCCTTTCTTTTTTTTTTTTTTCCATTGCGCCCACGTAGCTTCGTACGCAGAATCTTATCTATTTGCGTGCACGCGTTATCGTTTTCGCCTTTTGGCAGTTTCATAGCTCCGCGCGTCGACGACACGTATCATTGGTATTCTCATCGTCCTACGCTTTTCTGTTTACTGTCGTACGTTTCAGTGGACCGGGTAGCGGTAACTATCTTCATCCCAATAGTGAATATGGTAAGACAAGTTAGGGGTCTGCGACTAGTAGCTCGCTTTTATTTGATTAAACTATGTATTGCTCGCTTGCCGCGCCTGCATGCTTTCCGTTTTAATCAATCATTTATATTTATATTATATTTATATATATACATATATATATGTATGTATGTATGTATGTATGTATGTATATATATATATCTATTAACCTTAGTCAACCACGAATTGTCTCCTGACTAACGACGACCAAGCGAGGAGAGATAATCGAAGAAAATATTCTCGTTCGCGAGGATGCGCGATTACGCGAAATTGGTCTATTTATACAGGAGACAATCGGCGACGAATCAGCAAGGCCGTACTGCCGTTAAGACGCCAAGCTCGATCGACGAATCGAAAGAATCGACGATTAGCGACCGTTGCGTCTCAGCCGCAGCAACGGCGTATGCAAATAATCGCATGTCGTTTGCGCTGTTCTCGTACGATCCGATATCGTTTATGAAGCGTGCCCGATCGGTCTGACGACGTCCCTAGAAAGGATCGTTTACCGCGTCGGGCACGTAGTAATGTCCTTGGCTCGTGGCGATACGGCCTGGTAAACGTAACTAAAAGAATGGTTTTTCGCCCGTTTTTCTCTTTCACCGGCCTGCGTGCGTGCATACGGCTTGCGTGCGTGTGTCCCTGGACTGCTCGATGGCAGTCTTCAGGACGGAGTCGAGCGGCAGTTGACGCCACCTACCCCTCCGCCACGAAGGATACCAGGACAGAGCACTAGCAGCACCGTTACGAGCACCGGCACGATCCACCCTACCACCGCCGTCACTGGCACCGCCGTCACTGACACAGTCGTCACAGCGGTCACGGGAACGAGCGCAAACACCTCGACTACCGCGACCAGCCCCACTTCCTCTTCGAATGGCACCAATCGTTACTATACCTACGCGACGGGGGGCTGCTGCGTCGATTGTGCCGTCTGGAGCAATCACGGTACGAGACCTTGTCGCTCATCGATATAGATAGTTAGATTAAACGATAGAAATACGAATTAGAAATGCGAGAAGACAACGAATTCGATCTCGTACCGGACACGAGCGTGGCCGTAGACGATCAGGAGGAGGAGGAGGAGGAAGAGGAGGAGGAGGAGGAAGAAGAGGAAGAGGAGGAGGAAGAGGAGGAAGATGAGGAGGAGGAGGAGGAGGAGGAGGAAGAAAAGGAGGAGGAGGAGGAGGAGGAGGAGGAGGAGGAGGACGACGACGACGACGACGAGGAGGAGGAGGAGGAGGAGGAAGATGAGGAATCGTCGATCGCAAGCGGTAGCAGCGATTCCGGTACCTGGAACAACTCCGAGGGTGGCGCGCGTCCAATGGCAAAATCACCGTCGTCCGCGGGAGATATAAAGAGAACGACGAGCCCGATGTTGCGGCCTGCGCCGACGACGCAAATACACAAGTTTGGAAGTCGAGCACGAGCACGCGCACGAACCGCGGCTGCACCCTTGAGACCGAGCATCCTGTTCGCGCGGTCGCGACGTCAGAGCGACACCAGCGGAAAATCGGCACCGTCTAGTTTCCGTAGATGTCGCGAGGCCGTTTCCGAAGCGGCCGACGGAACCGCGAGCGACCCTCCGAGCGATCCTCCGAGCGATCCGCCGAGCGACGCCGTCGAAGGGACCATCGGGGGGACCATCGGAGGGACCATCGGAGGGACCATCGGAGGAACCATCGGAAGCCTCGCCAACGGCCTCAAAATGGCGCAGACTCAGGCGATCGCCGTTGCCGGTTTCCTCGCCGACGTCGATTCGCGTCAATGGCGCGTCTGCGAGTCCTGCTTCTCCCACCGAGCCTCCTTCCACGGCAGAGGTGACGCCTACCTACGAGCCTACCCTTCGAGCCTACCTTCGATTCGTCGCAGCCGCTCGAACCACGCGCACTTTTCTTTTCTTTTCTTTTCTTTTTTTTCTCTCTTTTCTTTTTTTTTCTTTCTGTCTTTCTTTCTTTTCTTCTTACTTTCTTTTTTTTTCTCTCTCCCACTCTCTCATCTAACTCCCCCATCGCTCTCTTTTTCACATCTCTTTCTCGTCCTTTTGTGTAAGTAAGTATTTTGAACGTTTCGACTAACACTCGTACTTTATTTCTTTCTATCCATATATCTTTTTTCTCTCTTTTTCACGCTTGGAATAACACATTTGTCCGTTCATGTGGTTTGTCATTCGCGCGTGACTCGCGCGACGTGCAGCATCGAAGAGTTCGAGAAACTAGTCCCCCGAAGTCGATACGCGTTAACCTTTTCATTGTTTTGCCCCATCGCGCATCATTAGTTCCATCCTGGGCCGGAGAGAGCAACGGAAGCGTCGGAGCCGAACGGCTTTCTCATAGTTTGCCTGGTAGTCCTGCCGATCGAAAGCCGAACTTCGAAGTGATCGGAAGCGCCGAGAGTTTGGTCGGACGGGTGAGTAAATCGACTTTTTTTTCGTCTTTAAACTTGCGCAAGATATAGACGGACCGATGACACGCGTTCTTTCGCACAGGTGCTCGTTGAACAGGGATTGGGCAAGTATTGCGATCCAGAATTCGTGAGGTACACGTCTCGCGAGATGCAAGAGGCTCTGGACATGACGCGAGAGGAGATGGATAGAGCGGCTCATCAGTTGCTTTTGCAAGAACGACGTAGTCAGTCGTTCAGGTATCACCAGCAGCAGCAACCGCAACAGCAGCAACCGCAACAGCAACAGCCCGACATGGTCCAACAATGGAATCCCGCGTACCAGCAACCGATCGGAATAGGCTATCAACCTTTACAGGAGCAACCGCCGAGCGGTACGCAGCGAACGTTCCATCATCAACCGAGCTACCATCGTCAAGGACAACAACAACAACAGCAACAGCAGCCACCCTCTTAGCGGCAGGAAGACGATCGCTCCGTAAAGAGAATTCCGTCTACGTAGCCTCGAGTTCGAACACTCCTTTCGGACCAGTCCAAGTCGCGAGCCGTTCGATCTTCCTCCGATCGAGAGAGAGAGGGAGAGAGAGATAGAGAGAGCGAGAGAGAGAGAGAGAGAGAGAGAGAGAGAGAGAGAGAGAGAGACGGACAGACAGACAGGGCAAGAGGGAGAGAGAGAGAGAGAGAAAACAGAAAAAAACACTTCACCGATCATTTCACACTCGTACGAGACGCGATCGTTGTGTACCACACTACCCAAAAAAGCCCCTTTTCTACTTTCCGAATATTTTTATCGATCGATCGACGAAAATCTACTTTTCTTCGGATTTCGACGGCACGGTCGATTTTCGAGGAAGCACAGAATAACGGATCGCGCGTTAGGTAATTACCAAACTTTTCTTTTCTTTTCTTATCGTTAAGCTAGCGAAAAGACGATAACAAGTCGGACGAAAACGCAAAATTATCTTTTTCCGTGGAAATGACGTTGCTTCGAGACGTGCAACGTTTCTCTATATATGTGTATATATATATATATATGCATAACAAACGTTGATTTCGTCGTCCTTAATTTTCTCGGCACTCGAAGACTTGAAATCGATCGGCCGAGATCCGCGAACCTCGACGGACTTCCGTCCGAGAAGTGGAGGAAGAAGAGGAAGACGAATCTTCCTTTTTTCCTTTTTTCTCTTTCATTGATACGGTATAAATAGACCTATATATACGCACATATTCTTATTCTTATTCTTATTATTATTATCATTATTACTATTATTATTATCGTCATCCTCACCGTCATCGTCATCGTCATCACCATCATCGTCATAACTATTATTATTATTATTATTTTTATCGTCATCGCCATCACGTTATATTATCACTATTATATTATTATCTACTACTAGTACCGTTATTATCGTTGGTTATTCGTAACTATTTTTCGTCCTCATCGATAGACGTTAAAAAAAAAAAAAAGTCACTCTTAAGGAAAATCGCTATTAGTACGGTTAAAGTCATTGTCGCTACTTGCACGATGGATTATTCTAGATGATATAACAAGTGCCTAAGTATCTAATAACTTCTTTCGGACCAGAGAAGACTTTTATCAACATAGACAAAGTACGACTATAATTGCGAATTATGACGAGTTACGAGCCGAGTATGTACACTACGATATTGTAACGCGATATAGATATTATTACTGTACATATATGTTGCGCGCGTATTAATGAGAATGCGCGGTACGATGAATGGCCGATAAAAAAACAGCCGCGAAATTCGATTAATAACGTATGATTGTAGGGAGCGCGCGAGAGATTTTACACGAAAGAAGGATGGAACGTTCGTATTACGTATCTGAAGTGAAATTTCGACCCAAAACACACACACGCACACGCACACACACACTCGTACGCGCTCGAGCATACGAAGCCTTCTCTTATACACACGTATAGACTTCTAAACGGTCTTATTCGGCAAAAACGAAACGAACAAGAGGAAGAGGAGGAGGAGGAGGAGGAAGGAAAGAAGAAAAATTCTAATGGAGAAAAATGTGGGCGCAAAGACAAAAGATACATGGCAGATTTTTCAATGTAAATCGTTCAAAGATCCGCTCCCGTTTCCTCTGACGCACAAAGTTTACTCAGAAAATCGAAGAATTGCGATTGGTGTCCTAGAGCCATTATTCTTGGTAGACGCGTAAGACGTTTTTTCTTCGATTTTTAAATATCCGATCACGTAATAATCACGTTAATCGTTTTATCGCGTCTACATCGCCGTTGCGCACATCTACGTACCGCTTAATTATCGCCGATGAAAAAGGAAAACGAGGAAGGAGAAGAAGAAAATCAAAAAAGAGGAGACAAAAGGGGAAAGAGATCGAAGAGACGATGCGACGCGAGGTCGCATTCGATACTTTGTTTTAATGAAACCCATACGCAGGATCGACGTATTCACGTATTCGTATATAACGAACGCGCTAACATGTTCCATTTATTTTCATTGGCCCGACGATGAATAACGTCATGTACGTATGTATGTATGCGATCGAATCATCGAACATTTCGACACGACGATGGCGTAGCGATCGCCAACGAAATGGCGTTACTACTTCGTCATCGTTATGTCACATTCTCATCTCTCGACCGTTTCTTTTCACCTTAACAACGAAAATCTCATCGCATATAACGTGAAATTCTAATTAATCGCGAAACTTGGTTCATACTCACGTATTATGTACCGTCTATCTATCTATAGATACTATAAAAGATGTGAAACGTCGAGAAGCGACGACGTCGCGAATTCGAGGCGGATGGGGGAAAAAAAAAACAAATGTTTATTCTAAATCTTTGCGATCGTTGGACCACTCAGACTCGCTTTAAAAATTCTGGACAATATCCTTTGGTGAATGTCGAAGCGATTCAATCCTGTCTAGTGCCTTTCGTAATTCTCCCTCTTCGGTTGTCCCATTAGCGCACACTCGATGTTAAACCTCTTTCTTTCTTTGGTTTCCGATCATACCGATATAATATTATGATGTCCAGAGGAGAGAACAAGTATTCTACGACGATCGAAGAGCGAGCAATATCGCGCGTCAGTCTCCACGATTCTCTTAACGGAAAACTAATCGCGGACCGAAAGGACCGATTAAAAAGAGATAACGAAAGTAAAAAAGAGGAACGAATTCAAAAACAAAGACGGATCGAAGTAGTCTAGGATGATCGCGAGCCATTGCTTATACATACATACGTATTATACACTTGATCTTTCGTATATCCGTTTTTTGAACGTCTTTCTAATAATCTCGTACTTGTCTATAACCGTCTTTTTATACCTAAACTATCTTAAAAAATGAACTTTATACAGAAAAGTAGATTACGCGCGCGACACGTTCTCTTAAACTTTCTAATAAAAATTCGTAATCGTCGATGTTTAGATAGCTGTCAACAAGATTTTTTACGTCGCTGATAGACACTGCGTTTTAAATGTGATAAAAATTAGACGCAGAGGAGGAACCCACGAGGAGGAGGAAGCGCGATACGAGCGTACGATCTCTTTTCTTTCGATACTTTTTTTTTTCTTTTTTTTTTTGCTTTCCACCATTACCGATTTCAATGTACGACAGAAGAATTACACAAATTAGTCGGAGGCACACTTTTGAAAGATCGCACAAATCACTCCGCGTTTTTCCAACGAATCGGACGAAACGCGTCGTATTTATCCTCTATTATTTAGATATTTTTGATACGACTAAAATATAATAGAATCGTCTTCTCGTGATTTCGCTAGAGAGAGAGAGAGAGAGAGAGAGAGAGAGAATGAATGGCGTCGTTGATCCGTTCGCTTAAAAAGAAAAAACGCTAGCCGACGGGAGAATCGTGGAGGACTTTTGAAAGAATGAAAGTTTTACACGTTTAGCAGGAACGAAAGAAAATCGGAAAGAATCGCTAAGGTGTCAGAGATTGTAATCGTCGTCGTTTTCTTTCTTGATTGAAACCCTTTGTCTTTTACGCGCAATTACAAAGTTCGACCGTACGATAACGTTTTTAAGAGCACAACATTACGAGATTGCATAACGCTAAAGCACGAGATATATAGGCGAGCAGTCTAGCGTGGACGATCGTCCGGATATTTTCGTGAAGAGATCGTAGAAGAAAGGTGATATAATCATTCGGCATCGATGCACACACACACACACACTTCTTCCTCGACGACATTGTCCTTAAACGTTCTCATCGTCGACACGAGAGACGTATGTCCTTATAGCGTAAAGAGTATGCGTGTGTATGTGTGTATTTACATATAGATATATGCACGCATCGTACACACATGTATATGTATAAGTTGTGTAAAGTTGCAATCAAAGTTTTACCAGGGCGTTCATATAAACGAGTCACTTTGATCGTTTCAAGATCGCTTAGAATATCGAGAAATCGTACGCAACCACCGGAATCTTTCATCGTTCGAAAAGAAGAAAGCATGTGTGATCTTTTTCCCTTCACTCTCTCTCTCTCTCTCTCTCTCTCTCTCTCTCTCTCTCTCTCTCTCCCTCCCCGTCTCTCATCCTCGTCTTTTTGATATAAAAGAAATATTTCTTGCGCACAGTTATTTGCTAACGAACGATGAATCATAAAAGTGTGCAGCTGTACGAAGTCGAACCTAGTTGACAAATTTCAATCGCCTATGAAAGAAAATAAGTTTTCTTAAGAGAAACGTATGAACGCCCTTTCCAACGATCGTTATCATTTTAGATAACGATCATTTTTAACGGCCGATCGTCAGACCACGTCGTTCAGTCCGAATCTCACGAAGAAAAAGAAAAAAGAGAAAAAAAAGAGAAAAAAACCAAGCAAAAAAGAAAAAATAACGAAAAATAAGATAAGTAAGAAAAAGAAAGCGTAAACTCGACGATCGGCGGTGTAAACATATTTTCGTAAGAATTATTGTTATATAGAAACTTAGCGTTACGTACTGAACGAGACCCAGACCACTTTTCGGATTTAGCATGTAAATACTTAACTATCGTAACGTAATTTTTAGCGGATTCATTCGTTTCTTTGCTCCTTTCGAATCCGACGTCTCACTACCCGGATGGTGTTGCTCGATCGAAAAGAACGAATTATAAACTTACATTAGAGGAAATAACGATAAAAACACGTAATGTGTCGTTTTTCGCCGACGTTCCTTACCAAACAAAACGGCGTCACCTAGCTCTCACCTCCGCGTCTCTTCGTTCGACGAGACCATCTCGGTAGCTCGCGATCGAGCAGATAATTGTCACTATTTTACGAAGATAGGAAGAAGGAGAACGCCTATGAAAGGGAGATACCGTGCACGAGAGAACGACGAGCAAGAGCTTGCACGACTTCCCTCGTTGATCGATCGGCGATCCTTTGGCACCAGACACGCGACCGTTCTTCGCTCCAAATTTTCCTCGAAACGACGAGAAAAGCACGCACACACGCACTCGAAAACACCCGCAGAGAAAACTTTAACGACTATTTATCGCTTCTTTTCCTTTTCCGAGCGTCACGAAATATTCGAATCGTCGTAAATAAAATTGAATTTCGCGATTTCTCTTTGTTAATTCAACTTCCCGACGTTTCTACCTATATAACCTAGAAGCGAAGAAACGACGCACGCGATTGGTCGATCGTCGTCGCGCGAGCCAAGTGCGCCAAAGCTCTGCTCGTTTGAATCTTCGATCGGCAAGCGGAGAAATCGATATTCGTCTTGTTATTCCTTTGAATTTCAAGGGAAAGCGGTAGAAGCACGAGAGAGGGGGTTGGGGAGGGGAAGAAGGATCACGTATATTAGAGATCGAGATTCACTCTTCTTGTCGGTTGCTCGTCAAAAGTGACGATAAGTGCCCCACACACACACACACACACACACACACACACACACTCGATCATCATTTTACTTTGTATTTTCGATTACGTTTGCGTGCGTGTAATTTTGTCCGAATTGCACGAATATTATAATAATAATAATGATGAGGAATGAGAGACGAAAATACGAAGAGACCGAGTGGGCAGCATTTTGCTGACTAGAGAAAAACTAACACAGAAATTGTTGTTGTTGATGTTGTTGTCAAAAATGTGTCAAATTAAAATATAAGGATTTCAAACATCTTATGTTTGGATGATCGCAGATTAACCCTTTCCAAGAGATCGAGATTCGATGAAAAACATACTATATTTCGAAAAGAACCATATGGCGTAGAGCGTTTCACGTGGAAAAATTATTGCGATGCGCTTTTTAAAATTTACTTTTTTTTATTTATAAAGTAATTGCCTCTTTTTTCAACTACGGTCGATCTAAACACTTTGTATTTTACATTACTTACACGATATTCGAACTGAGTTGGCGCAAGAAAAAAGAGAAGACGAACAAAAAAAGAAAATAAGAAAAGAGAAAGGAAAGAACCAAACAACGTCCAAACGATTAACCTCGTCCGATTCTCCGTTCATAGGTTCCAATGATATCGCGATGCGTAAGAGAAATATCAAACGGTGCAACGAGTTTTCTATGCACACGAACAGCATAAATTTGAACGAACAGAGAAACAAAAACTACAACGATTTCTATGCTGCGCACATGCGTGTATGTAGGTCCGGCTATAAAGCAAGGCACCGGCATGTACATTGGCAGGAATTCAATAATATCTAACATTCATTCTCATCTTACGATTCGTATCAACTGAAATTCCTACAATGGAAAATTGGAAATGACATAGAAAATGGTCGTAATTAAGAACGAATAAGTTACAAAGAAATTCATCTTAAGGAGAGTTAATATTATTTCATGACTTGTGCTGCTTTTTTCGCTTTGACGAGCTCCACGAGTTCCTATGGAAACAAAAAAAAGAAACAAAAATACAAGATATCGTTCATTAAACGTGCTAAAGTTACTTCGAAATGATATTCCTTTGAAACGTACCTTATACCTCCTCATGCATTCTTTTTTCGTTCTAGTTGGTATGCACGCCGCTATTTGATCCCACCTATCGGGCACCGTCGTCGGATAAGTTTTCAATGCTTGCTCGAGAAGTTTTTGCTCCGCAGGCGTCCAAGCTTGGGATTCCTTCTTGACGTCTTTCGCCTCGGTGGATATCCCGTTTGAAAGAGGATGATCCAAGCGTTCCGTGACGGCTGGCATCCTTTCTTCTATACCTTCTTTGGTTTTTTTCTCCGCGATAAAGTTATCGTAAGCATTTCTATTCGCTCTTTCCTTCAGGCTCGACTTGCTAAAGTCGGTAGATTGTAAATCTTTAGCTTTCGCCAAAACTTCCTTGGCGTCGCGCGTGATGCTGCTCGAGGAGGTACTGTGCTGATTGATAAAATTCGCTACTACCTCCCAACGTTGGTTCGTGCCAGCAGGGAACAAGTTGACGGCCTTTATCAAAAGTTGCAAATCATTTTCGCTCCACGGCGCGGTATGAGCCTTCACCTGTTTCTCAGGCGTATTACGCGCGTCGTTGTTCGTCATAGCGGCTCTACGTTCCGCTTCTATCTTTTGTTCCGTTTCTTCTACCAGATCGATGAACGCGCTCCTACCGCCGTTCTGTAGTTTCTTCATAGCTTCTTCCAACTGTACCAGTTTGAACAGTTCACAGATTTTCTCAACGCTTTCCATGTGCTTCAAACTTTCGGCCGAACTGTCGGCGAAATAATTATTAGACTTACAAAAGTCGCGCAGCGCCTTTCTCTCTTTCCTGAGCGCCTTCTTCTGTGCCTCCCTCTCCTGCTTCAACGCGTCCATCTTCGCACGTTCCTCGGATTCGCGTCTTTCCCTTTCTAATCTTTCCTTCTCGGCGGCGTCCCTGGCTATTCTCTCTTCTTCCTCTTGTCGAGCTTTCGCAGCCTCTTGTTTCGCCTTCTTCGCGGCTGTTTTCTTATTCTTGTCGTCCTGTTGGAATTTCTTTATTCTAGGGTCTACGTTATAAGCCATGTCGACCAGCGTACGTATTCTTGCCATTTCCTCCTTCTTTCGCTTCGCTCTCGTGGCTTTGTTCTTTTTCTCGATCCACTTGCGCATATCCCGGCTGAAACATCGTTCGTTGCTAGTACATGCGGTACGCGCGCGCACGGGAAAAGAAAACTTTGGACATACTTACTCTTGCCCGCTTTCCTTATCCTCCTCGTCGAGATACGAGTACTCGCGCCAAGAGTCGAAGTTGTACCAAAACGAATAAAATTTCTCAACTTTATCTCTAGGCGTGTTCGGGCCGCCTAGAAGAGGTACCGGTTTTTTGGTGGACCATCTAGCGTTATCCTTGAATGCTTTTCCCATAATTTCATAAAAATTATTTTTACACTCCTTCTCGTCCGGCAAGTCGTCGTTAAAATAAGGATCTATGCTGTCGTAACTACGTCTTTTCACAGAATTTCCAAGCGTCTCCCATGCACGGGTAATGCAGGTGAAGTAGTCATCGTCCGGTCGTATCTCCTCTCCCAATGCCTTACGCTTATCCGGATGATGTTTCAATATCTTCTGTTTATCTGTAATCCACGCGTTAGACATGCGTTTAATACAAATAACACGTTGTTACGCGCATTACGGATATGCCAACGACGTAACACCTACGTTCCTGCATAGAGTATACTTTGAACTGTCTTTACGTACAAGCCCTTTTAATAATATCTTCAGTAGCCTTGTGCCTAAGTTTTCTCAAGCCTAACACCGCGTAATGGTCTTGATCTTTCCATTCCTTTGGATCCAACGATCTTAAATATTCGAGGTCGTCTTCGAATTCGTACTGAGACAAATCTTCCTCCTCGTCGGACGTTTCTAAAACTCTATCTGGTGCAAAGCAGCGATGGAAGTGTGCTTTCCAAGCTTGCGCGGTCGAATACAAAACCACTGGCCCTGCCGTTGATACCATTAGGTTGTCCGATGGATCTGCGTAATAACAATTGTTACGGTAAATGGAATAAAATTTATACGCGCTGACAAAGTACATGGGTTAAGATCAGACGGCTTCGATCGTTAAGTTATCATTTACGGTGGCATTTATTTATCCATACGAATTACCCTTGACAACGGTCTACGTGATGATCGTTTTAACGCATTCTACTAAAATAGTTGTATTAATAAATGAATAAATTTGTACAAAACGATGATACAAGGATTACATACAAAAGGATTTCCCATGTTCAAACGAGTTTTCTAGGTAAACCTAACCTCTCAAGGCCGGGGTCGAAGAAAAGATGACCGAAAATTCAATAACTCACCGGATCTAGAATTAAAAGCATTAGAATCATCATTTCCTGATCCATCCGTCATTATTACTTAACTACAGGATATTTCTCAAAGGAGCTAATATTAAAATTACTTTAAAGAGAAAGGACGATGCAAATGAAACTTTCAGGCTATGGACATTCTCGACGAAACGAGCGGTTCGCATTACGATTATGCGAAATCCAATGGTACGAATACTCGTTAAGGCTGTTCACCACCTTTCGCTTCTGGCGTAGGCGACTCCAGCGACGCGTACGGACAAAATATCAACTACGAAATAGGGAAACACTGTCGCCACTCTCCTATTGTATCGGTTATAAGCTTGTCGGGTCATATCCCTCTATAGGTTATAACCAGTAACGATCGAGTGCGACGGAAATTTTTCTGTGTACTAAAGACAATGATAAATCCGACGAGAGCAAAGAAAAAATCTAAATATATCGAATATTACTTGCGACGAAATACGTAAGATAACAGCGATAACAATAGAAACTCGCCGACCCATAATCTTTAATTTCGTAATATACGGATATTATCCGTATGGATATATCCGTATGGATACTATGTAACCACGACAGAAGATACAGTATTTAACCTAAGAAGCGTAAATGAGAGTAAATACAGAAACAAAGAAATTAGAATTTTTCGGTGCGTTCCTCCGAGAATTACGTGCTATAAGAAATTATTCCGCGTCTGCTTATCCGCGTACTGTCGTTTAAACGTTTCCTCGTCGTACACCATAATTTTGTTGTACATTGTTTAAATAATTATAAAGTCATCGCATGTAGGTACGTTAAATGTAGCCGTACGAAAAGAGAGCGCTTCTACGTTAATTCTTCTCGTTGACATTCAAGGATCGACGGAAGCTGAAAGAAAATTGTATTATGTACAACGCGTCTTAAGAGCTATGTGATAGTTAACGGTATGCATTATCGTACAAATATTTCCTCGTCGTACAACGAATATACTGTACATTGTTTAAATAATTATAAAATCATCGCATCTATAAGTACGTTAAATGTAACCATACGAAAAGAGAGAGAGCGCTTCGACGAGTAATCCTCGAAGGACGAATGGAAACTAATTCGCACGGTCGATCCAATGCCCTTCTTGTTGACATTAAACGATCGACGAAAGCTGAAAAAAAATTGTATTGTGTACAACGCGTCTTAAGAGCTACGCGTACATTATTAACGGCGTATATTATTGTTGAAATATTTCCGAGAACTCTCGGTATACGACGCGGTAATACTTGAACGATAATATACTCCGATAAACATCGTATAACTCTTAAGACGCGTTATGGATACAATACTTTTTTTGTCGGCCTTCGACCGTGCGAGTTGTTACGTTAGTTTTCTTCCGTACTCCAAAGACCGCACATCTATATTACCTCGTCGTATATCGTTTAAATAATTACTAGTATCGTTGTTATCAATTGTTTCGTATAAAAATTTACTTACTTTGTCTTCATCGTTGGACGATGAAAGTTTCGTCCCAAGATGACCGTTTCTATCGACGTTAAACGAAAGCGTACGTTTCAAATTGTTTAAATAATTCTATAATAATCGAAATGATATATTTAACTGTTTCGATACGGTCGACGAATAGTTCGTTTGCGTCGATGTTAGAAAGAGGCAACGACCGCGACTTAAAAATTTAATTCTATCGAGATATCAAATTTAATTATTTTATCCGACAATCTGAACATCGCTTTACGCACACGAACAAGGAAACCGTCGTCTACCTCGCGGAAACAAACCGCTCAAGCGTTCGTACGAGAAGCAACGAGGGAACGTGCTTCTTCCCTTTTACCGCGTAGTTCAACGAGCGCCACTATAGGAAACTTTTTTTCCTCGAAAAACGTCGAACGTAGCGTTTACGTTTCGAAGACGAAGGTTTAAGCGAGGAAACGACTTTCTCGAATTTTTGAAAGTTTCATTTTTACGCGCAAGCTGTTCCGGAAAAAACAATTTTCTATACATTTTTCAGAGAACGTAAAGCTTTCTCAAAAATTGGGAAAAACCATATTTCCGTCTAAACCTTCGCCTTTAAAAGGAAAGCTTGCTCGTCAAAATCGGTCAAGAATTACTCCCGTATTCGTCGTTGGCATAAATCATTATAAAATCAGGGGCGATGAACGACCATAACCATTCTGAAAACATCGACGAAGGTTTCTTCGTCATTCGATAAGATAATGTCTACTTATAGCTCTATTCTACATTAATTATGCTTCACGTATAAAAGTGAATCGTTGGACGAATGAAAGATAAGTCAAGGACGAACGAATGCTCAAAATACTAGAGATCGTTGAAAAAAAAGAGTAATCGACATCTCTTCGTTCGTATAAATGTTTCTTTTTTATTGTAACAATATTTCAGGTTTTCACGCAGCTACGATAAACGATCGGTAAATTGATTAAATAACTATATCTAAACTTTTACGTCTTTAAGATCTTTTGGATATACATAAGGCACAAGTATATTTAGTTTCATTCAATTTTCTGTACACGTAAAAATAGTTAAAATTTTGGTCTCTTTCTTTTATCATTATCATTTTCATATAACGTATTTGGAATATAAAGACCCTATTACAGATATTGGCATTTCATCCGGTAAGCTAATTTGGACGGACATACGTGGTAAGAAAAGGCGAATTTTATTTCTTCGATGGATTCGTGTTCCGTTATACTGGGAAGACAGGAAAATGCTCGAAACATGCTTGGATGCTACTAAGTGCATGATATCAACGCAAAGTAACAGGGAAGCAATGACATTTCCAGCTTTACGCTACTAAAACTTAACGATGCATAAATTTGTGCAAATTATTAAAGGAAAAAAAAAAGAAAAAAAGGAACTATACGCTAAATGATTATCACGAGGAATAAGTTAAAAGCATAAACGTTCTAACGAGATATATAATAAGGCGCCTCGCATTGGGAATAAAATGACGTTATTTAACGGAGATAATATATCAGTTCGATTGGAAGAACACGTGTGGATTTTCATTGATGTCCAGGAGACGATAAGCGCCTTTGCGTTTGAAATGGATTCTGTAGTAAACGCGGCGAACACTCGATGACACGCAACAACAACGAATCGATGTAATCTTCCAGATCGACCATCCGTTTCTTTTTGTCCGCTACTTCCGCTTGAAGCTGTAGCGTCAGTTCTATCAAATCCTAAAGAAACATGAACGACTCGTTATAATGGGAAGAACGTCGCGCGCGTTTCGTACATATGTGTGTGTATATATATATATATTATTACTTCTCTAGATTTTCCATCAAATTGAGAAAGAATTTCATGGGACAGTCGATGTTTCGTCAAATGTTCGCCCTTGAACGCGTCCTCTCCCCCTATGATGATTCTTTCCGAGGAGGAAGGCCGATTCTCCTCGTTGATTTCTTTGATTTTGTTCTCCTTATCCTTCTTCTTGTCCTTCTTCGCGTTCTTCTCCTCCCTCGGACTCCGCGTGACAAATTTCTCCTCCCTTTTATCCTTCGATTTATCCTCCCTGGAAAATTTATCTTTGATCAGAGAGGACTTCTCCTCTTTGTTGCTCCTATGTTGAATAATTTCTCGAGGAGCCGGGCTCGGAGGTTCCGAAGCGTCTCTAAACCTAGACGACGGCGACGGCGAGTGCGTTGGCGAGAGATCCGATCGATCGTCCTTCGGCTCGTCTATCAGAATCTTTGGATTATTCAGCTTGGTACTTTCCCATCTATATACAAACGAGGAGGGAAAAGAAAATAAATGCAGAGTCTACGATACGAGGGCAGCGTCTAAGATACGAGAGAGACGATTCGAAAAATGACCTCTTGGGAGCGTTGGACTGTTTCCCGTAAAGCTTCAGGCCCCACTCGTCCTCCTTTTGATCGTCGATTTTGGACAGGGACGAGGTCGAGGAACTCGTGGCGAAACGCGGCGGCTTGTTGGGGGCCACGTTGGCCGCGTTCGGTGCCGTTTGTTGTACCTCGTGACCGACATTGTTGCGACCGAAGGAGGCAGCGGATGCGACCGACGTCACGCTGTTGCTCTTTTTCGTACCGTTCACGGTAGCAACCGGCGCATTCAAGGACGAGGCTGAACTCTTGTGGGACAGATCGTCGAACTGAAAGAGATCGTAGGATAAGGAGGAGCAAAGAGTGGAAGCGAAAGTACATCGCGACTACTATTTCGTTCTCTACTTTTCTTTCCAACTAGAATCGCTCACCGTAAATTCGTCCTCGTCTTCGCTGATCACGCCAGGATCGGCTTCCCCGGGTTCTTGGCTGGTCGCTCGAAATCCGTACTCTTCCTCTCTTTCATCCAAATTCTCTTTGTTCAATTTGTTTTTGCTCTTTCCCTTGACGCGATTGCCTATGGACTTGGCCAATTTTTTCAATCCCTTTCGCTTCTCGATGCTACCTATGCTCAACAAGCTACCCCCGATGGACTGGGCGGCGGTCGACAATTGTCCGAGGGAACTTTTGTGCCGCTCCTTCCTCGTGAGATCGGTCAAGCTTCCAGCCTTGACTATGAAGCCGATCCTCACTTCGAGCTCGCCCCTGTCTTTCGTGTTCTCTTTGCCCGGCTTGCTGCACAACGTGTACCTGACGGAGACGCGACGCAACAACGTTTATTTGTCGAAGGGACGAGAAAGTAAGGTTAGGTCGAAGAAGCTTATTTTTCTCGATCTTTCTCGTACAGCACGTTTATGCGTCACGTTCAACGACGACGCATCGCGTATGCATAACGCGTGCACGTACGTTGGCTTCTCTCCAACGTAGCCGTTTACAGCTCGCCTCTCAACTCTTATCGCGTGCTCAATTTTAATATTAGATCTGATCTCGCGCACACGCGTGCATACGTACGCGCCACCGAGAATCTCGTCTTCTTCTCTGGCCTCGTGCGAAAAGTTACGTACGGTCGGTGAAAGCGACCGTATCTTTGGAAAAATCAATCCGTCCCCGATTGAGTTTCACTTTATACGTACCATCTATTCTTGGGTCTCTCGTAAACGTCGAAACTCGCCAAGGGAATGCTAACGGTGCCGAGAAACTCGTCGACGCCGAGGAAATTACGGTGCAATGCCGTGAGGACGATTTCCGCGGTGTTTCCCTGTTCTGGTATGGCCAGTTCGCATTCCTCGTGCCATTCCACGTCCTTGGAGGCCTTCTCTTTCACCGAGGTCTGGTACTTTTCCTTGCCGAGGGCAATCGTCACGAAGCAGTCGTTGGTCTCTGCGTCGAGATAGGTTAAACGTTCGCGTGGGTGGACGGGGACGCTCGATCGGGTTAATCAAGGGAAACGAGTTCGCTCGATACGAAAACGCTTTATTTTCTATTTATTGCATTTCTTCCCGCAAACGCTCCGTAATCGCAACGCGTGACTCGCGAGGAACGTCGATTTCTCGCGAAATAGCACGGATTACGTCCGAGCGTTACGCGTTCGAGGTATTCTTAATCTCTCTGTCGCAATTCTATTTACTTTGGAACGAGCAAGGGAAATCGGAGGTTGCTTACCTAAGCCAAACGAAAAACGCTTAACCTCAAAAGTCGAGCTCGACGTTATATCTGGGTCAACGATGCGATAGTCAAGTTCAACGAGACGGATAAAATTAGTCGTCAAAGCGCGAACGCGTATTAATTACTCTGCACGAAACTCGATCGCGCTGACGCGTTATTCGTCCGATTACGTCGATTCGGAGGACGCGCCGAAACGAGGAGATTCCGTCCGACAGAAACGTCCGTTGCGCTCCTTATACTCACTGTTTTTTCCTTTGGTCAATAGCCCCTTCGCTCTTTGAACTGCGAACAGAATCAAAGTTAGCCTTATTAGTTCTCCCTTAGTTTCGTCTAGTCTCTATTCTCCCTACTTTTCTTTTCTCTGTACCGCCGTTCGACTTTCGTCGGGTACCAGCTCGCTCTACTCGACTACTCTTCGTCGAGAGTTCGCTCTTATCGGGAAGTTTGACGGGATAAAACTTTTCTACGCGCGCACGTTGCTACGATCCGCTTGTCGGTGGTTACCGCCTCCGCTTGTACGCCCCTTACCAACAATCTCTCTCTCTCTCTCTCTCTCCCCGAGGCTGCGACGAAGAGAAGACTTCTTTAGCATTCCCTCGCGAGTCGGTGGGTCAAAGTTCGTAAAAGAAGACCTAACCGTCGGTCGGTCAAATGTCGTGCAGGTTGGAAGCGTGCATTTTTTAACGCTCGATGCGTCCAGCGACGTAGCAACGAGTCTCCCGTGGGGTCTTGTTATAAGCGAAAGTTGTTGGCCAAATCGCGTTTTTAACGCGTGGAAACGACGAAACCCGATCTATCTCGGGTATAAAAATATTTGGCAAGGTACGAGGGCTTGTCGCCGGTCGACTACGTTACTGATCGAAGGGAGTTAGCGGTCCGTACACGCGAACGAAAAGGGGAGCAACGCCGGTTATACGAGCCGCGTTATACGAGCTTTCACACGACTATTTTCTATAGGGATATTAAGGCATCGAGAAAACGGCGAAACCGTGCGCGGCCATCTTGCACGAAGAAGATCACCTACGTACGTAGAGACGCGTACTGCACGTATATATACGTACACGCGTATGCCTACGATAATTGACGCTCGTCATATATATATTCCTCGCTTGAAACTCGTGGCAAAAAACCTTTCTACTACGGTTCTCCGCATCTCGAGCGTGAAACCGTTAGCTCGAATCCGTCGACTCGTAGAGAGCTGAAAATCTCTCTAACAAAAGATATCATTATTACGAACGTTCGCTTCGCTATTTTCCTTTTCTTTGGCACATACGCGCGTCGATGCGACGTATCGAGATTGTTTACATATTTTTCTTCGCGATTGTTTATATACTTTTCTCGGTTCTTCGGGTCGAACGTCGATTGGCGTTTGAGGTCAACGAGAAGAAATAAACGCGTCGAGAGATATCGCATAACCCGTTATCTACCGACGCAAGTTGGAAATGTCGCGAAGACGTACGAAAGACATTCGCGATAATATCGGACGAGACGACGTCGAAGAAAATCGCGTACGTTGGAAAAAGAAGGACGATGCGTTTCTCTACGGTTCGTTGGCTCGTCGTCCTTCTAGAGAGAATTAGGCGCGCATTTTCGAACGGTAAGCGCGGGAGAAGGAGCGCCGTCGTTCCTTTCTTTGCAACGAAACGATCGGCGGAAACGCGAACGATCTGATCGTCCTTAGACGTCTCGATCCGCGTTCGATCGGAAACAGTCGACGGAGAACGATGGAGAAACGTCACGTCGAACGAACGACAAGAGCCGTTGCTCGCGATATCGAAGGAAGACGACGACGACGACGACGACGACGACGACGGACGGCTTTCTAAACGCATTCCACGAGCAACGTGGTCGTACTTGGAAGGTTTCGTCCGCCTACATTTCGACGAGGACAAACGCGTAACTCGGCTTACGTGTTCCATTAATCGACTTTACGGTACATCGCTCGTCGTAAACCTTTCCTCGTTTAGCTATCTCTACGAATCTATTCGTCTCTCTTGCTCCGAGCCACCTGTCGAGTCATTGGCACGATCCAAACTTTACGACGTATCATTCGTCGACTCTTACCTGTCACCTGTACGTGAGTAGGACTCCACATTTTCGGTCTAATCGCTGGTCGTCGAGTACGTTAAGTTTCTCTCTTCTCTCTCTCTCTCTCTCTATCTTTGTCTACTTAACCAAAAAATACGCACGACGCGCGTTTCTACGTGTCTTGCGCATTCTACGAGACGGTGGTCGCTTTCAACACCCATGCGAGAGTGGCTTCGTGATACGTTCAAAATACGAAAGACGCTCGCCGTACCGTACGGTGGCATCGACTACGACCAACTACGACTCTTACGATGCTTCCAACAACCGCTACGTCTACTTTCTCTCTTCCTCGCGCTTGCTCTCATTCTCTCTCTCTCTCTCTCTCTCTCTCTCTCTCTCTCTCTCTCATCTGTCAGCGTGCTAGCCAGCGCGCATCCCTCGCGCGCAGACCGCAGTTACTGCCATTCCAGGTGCGGCGCAACACCGAGTCGGGCCACTCGCTTGTCGATTCCAGTCCAGGTCGGTAAAATCGACGAACGTACCAGGTACGTTCGATCGTTAGTCTTTCTTGATTATTAGCGTCGACGATTTCGCGTACCAACCGCGAAAGTCTAATAAATCGAAGATACATGCTCGTTTCTTTCGTCGTTAGAACGAAGGCGCGTGCATCGGTACGCGTCGAACGTTTGTATATGTAAAATAAGCAAACAGTCTGCTAGTCAGCCGTTTCTCGGATCGTCGATAAGAGATACGAATACATTTACGATCTCGTAAACGAAAAAGCTTGTATGAAATTCTTATAAAACTGGTCTCTCTCTCTCTCTCTCTCTCTCTCTCTCTCTCTCTCTCTCTCTCTCTCTCTTTTTAAAGATGACTAACGAAGAATGCTCGTTAATTTCTTAATACTTATTTGCATAGAAGATGGCCTTGCAGTGTTCTATTGTTCGAAAGTACGTATTTTCATAAACGATTCTCTTAAGCGAGAGAAAACGATGGCGAAGAAGAAATAGCGTTCGAATAAGTCGACGCATCCTCGAAATTCTTTTACCGTCGGTACTCGCGAAAAAATATCGAGTGACAAACGGAAACGAAAAGGCGGTAGCACGATCGAACATGGACGTTCTCGTAATTGCCGTGCGCACGGTTATCCTTGTTATTTCGTAATACCATCTCGTGACTGGTACACGGAGACGCCGTTTTATTTACGAACCGTTTGAACGGTCTGAAACGACCAACGCGAAATATCGCTCGGACGTTGGAGAGAGACGACGTTGCAGGAAAAAAAAAAAAAAATTTGCGACAACGACGCAGGCAACTCGATCGCGATTTGCGTAAAACGATGTCTTGTTTTCCATAAGAAACGTTCTTATCGTGGTCTAGGAGACGTTTCGTTTCCGTTAATAAACGTCATCTCGAGGTTTCAACCGAGCCTTCGTCGCGATTCTCTTATCGTTTCGCTCGGCAACTTTTTGGAAAAAAAAAAGAAAAAAAAAAAGAAAAAAAAAGAAAAAAGGCACGCGCGAACGTAACAGTGTCATCGCTTTGTTCGCGTGCTTACGTCACGCTCTCACACTCTCGCCTCGTACCCATTATTACGCTGTGCCGAGTTAAAGCAAATCCACGCCTTGCTATTAATTAATTCGTCGGCTTAGAGGCAGCTCCAGCGAGGTTATCGCACGTTTATCGCTTCGATACGATCCGTCTTTTCGTTTCGACGTTCGACGATTTTTTCCTCAAGGTCGATAGTTAATTTTTTTTCCTTTGTAATTATTTCGTTGGACTTTCGACGATACACATACGAGGCTTATCGTCGTGCCGATAAACTAGCATACTCGGAAATAGTATCGATACCGGCAATTAAAATTTCTCTCGTACGTTTACGATCATTATTCTTTATAGGATATACCGCGCACGCACCCGAGCGCGCGGAAAAACGTTGAAAGTCACGTCTTTGGCTGGTTTACCAGGAATACGCGAGGATATGCGCGAGGAATGCAAAGTTTTGGGATCGGCCGTATCTCCGGTCGGTCGGTCGGTCGGTCGGCGGAATAGCCAAGGATCCCTCGGGCTCTCGCGTAATTTCGAGATCCTCTTTTCTCCAAGATCGCACGTTTTCGATGCAACCTGCGTACGTTTCTCTTTTATTCCTAGGAAACAATGTCGGGTACGTGCGAGCGACGATTAAAGGTCGCTTCTTTCCTGCCTCGACGTCGCGTCGCTTCTAAGCCCGGAAAGGTATGGCAACGCGTCGCGCGATTCGTTAAACACGTGTTAACAAAGCCATGATTCATCGACCTCTAGGGAGATCGGCAACAGGTGTCCCCGCTGCGCATTTTGCCTCCTTTTTAGGCCTAAACGCAAGTGATACTTCTAAACGCTGCAGCGTGCAAGGCGTACCTCCGTCCGCGCAAAGTCCTTGAGAAGATTCCCATCGGGCCCGATTAAGTTTCGACGATCGCTCGTCGCTGCGATCGACTCGTCGAGCGGCGACAAACGAATTCCGATTTCTCGCTCGAAATGTTTTTTCTTCGGCACGTATCGACGCGTAGAGCTAAGCCGCGTTTCCATTATTCGACAGGTAGGAAGAGTTCGCGAAGCTTCCTTCACCTGTCGCGCGAGGGCGGTAGACGCGACAACGACGAAGACGCGCCTGCCATCTCTCTCTCTCTCTCTCTCTCTCGCTCGCTCCGGTCGTCGGCTCGATTTGCTTTTCGAACGCGGAGATCGAAAGAAAAGGAAGAGAGAAGAGAGCAGCAGAGAGAATCGAAGAAAGGGCTCGTAGACGAAGCGTTCGAGAGTCATTCGTTCGGCACGTATTTTCCCCGATCGTCGCGACGAACGCGCTCCCGCTTTTCCGTCCTTCGCTGTCGCTCGCTCCGTCTCCCTCCCTCTCGATCGAGCTTCCCTCTCCCCGCCCCGAGAGGCCCCGACACGGTCGCGAGATGACGCGATTGGTCCCTGCGATCCCGCGTACGCGCGAACCGACCTTTAGTTCGTTCGCCGCCGATCTCGCGTACGGTCGTACCTGTCGGTACCCGATCGAGCGCTCGCCGGTTGGGAAGCAGTCGATCCCAGTCGTTTTCGATAGATCGTCACGCGGTTCTCGTATTCGTCGCCGAGATACGAGAGAGGAGCCGGGAAAGGTAGTCGGGGAGAGGAAGAAGGAAGATCGAAAAGGGAGGAAGAGAGGAAGGACGTGAATCGAGAGAATAGGATAGATCGCGTGAGTCGCGAGCGTGTCCGTTCGAGCCTTCTTCCGCTGACGGGAAAATCTGGAGAGTCGAAGTGCTGGTCTCGAAATGTCGTCCCTGAAGGGCGATAAGACACCGTACGCGCGTCTTTGCCACATCGTCAAGTGGGATGACTTTGACGGTTACGGCTTCAATCTTCACGCGGAGAAAGGGAAGAACGGGCAGTACATCGGTAAGGTGGACGAGGGTTCCCCGAGCCAAGCCGCTGGCTTGAAGCAAGGGGATCGAATCATCGAGGTAAACGAGATTAACATAGCCAACGAGACTCACAAGCAGGTGGTCGAACGCATCAAGGCGTTCCCGAACGAGACCAAGCTCCTGGTGCTCGATCAGGAGGCTGACGAGTACTTCAGGGCTAACAACGTCGTCGTCAAGGGCACCATGGCGAACGTCAAGGTGATCAAGACGCCGGAGAGGAATCCGAACAGCGTGGATCACGAGGAGGGATCGGATCACGGCATCTCCGCCGACGAGGTGAGTCTCCCCCCCCCCCTCCTCTCGACGGGGGCATCGCGAATCGGTCGCGCTAATTACTTATCGACGGACGGAGGAACGTCGTAGGCGACGCAGTCGTAGCAACGTGGGAAAACTCGTTTTTTTATAGGTTATCTCCCATCGCGACACCTCGCTCGTCGATGCGAAGAATCCGCTTTCCGTCCTTCCTCGATCGTAACGCGCGAGGAATTTAGAGGTCGTAGATTCTTTTTTTTTTCTTTCCCAGAGACGCGTACGAAAACAACGTTTCCAAGGATCTTTGGAACGATCGATCGTTACTTTCCTCTTACCCTCGCGAATCTACGTCTCGCCGAGCGGTTCGGCGAATCTCGCGGTTACGAAGCACGTGACCAGACCGACGGTTATTTCGTTCGAACTACAAATGCGCGTTGCGCCGTTGTTCGTTCGTTCCTCCTCCGTCCCTCTCCTAACGATTTCCAACGAGTAGATCTCGCTCGGGAAACGTAGCGGTACAAGTGTTTCCAACATCTGTGTTTATTCCGGCACGGAGATAACAACTCGACGCAAACGCGCTACCTTCGTTGCTACCTTCGTTGGACGAAAAGAGTCTATTTCGAGAAAAGGAAAAGAGAAGAAGTAGGATCGTTCGTACTCTTTTCGGACGGACTACTCGTAGAGGCGAAGAAAAAAATACCGATCGCTCGGTCGAAACGGCGCTCGATCTCCTTACCGAAATACAAACGCGCGAATCTCCGTCCGTCTATCTCTATTCCTGTTCCTCCAGGGCTTATGAACTTAAGAGCGAGAGCGCGAACGCGTAGGGCGTAATTAAAAGAATAGGAACGGAAGAGGCAACGAGGACAAATTTTACGCCGCGATCTTCGTTGGAGACGGTTTGTCCTTTATCGACGTTTAACGGTTCAAACGGTCGTACGCTAGAGCGATCAATCGACTCTAGCTAAGGGGTTTCCCTTTCCAAGGCAGACGTCGCTAGAGTTTCGTTGGGCGTAAAAAGTACGTAGAACGCTCTTTTTCGAGCACGATTAAATATCTCGGAGCAACCCAACCGTACGATAATTCACGTCCTCCCCGTTATCATCGTTTTTATCGCGTATCAAACAACCGACGGAACCTTCTTCGAAGTCGGTGTCGCCCACGCAGATTTCGTCGTCGTCGTCGTCGTCGTCGTCCTTCCGTCTCGTTCCTGAGGAACGAAAGAAAAAAATCTCAATTTTATCTAATCGCTTATCTCGGCGGAC
This sequence comes from Vespula pensylvanica, assembly GCF_014466175.1. NCBI lineage: Eukaryota > Metazoa > Arthropoda > Insecta > Hymenoptera > Vespidae > Vespula > Vespula pensylvanica. Next base: position 7,985,996 of record NC_057694.1, read on the forward strand.
TTTATCGACGGATCGATCGAATCCGATACTAACGAGAGAATAATCAAAGGCGTTACGCGATTATCTAAATGTTTGCGAGCGATCGTTTCGTCGAAACGATCTAATTATCCGACGTGTCTTCGAGACTGATTTTTCTCCGAGACCGGAGGAAGGATGGAATCGATGACTCACCTCTTCTCCCGAGGAAGATAAAACGGCCGTGCAACAAACACACGTATTATCGTACGAACGTAAACTGTCTCTAATTACCTTCCATAATAATTCCTTTTCTTTCGTTCGTGCTCGTCGAAGAAGACGCGCGTCGTTTATTACCTTATCTCCATCGAAAAATCCTCGACGTCGGATAGGCATTTTTTTCTCATCTTCGATGCGATTTATCGCGCGAAATCGCGCCTGCGATTCTCAGTCTCGACGCTACGATGCCACCCACTCGCCTACGTACGTACGTGGATGGGTTTATAGATGGATAGACGGATAAACGAAGCTAACGAGAAAAAGAGTATTTATCGGAGAGAACGATTAGCCAGATATACTAATTACCGGATGTTTCCTTTTTAGAAGGCTCGATTCGTTTCGTCGGGATTCGATTTGGTCGATCGCCCGCCGAGATACACTCGTCCTTTGTACGAGTCCTCTTCGTCTCCTCTCCTTCGCGTTTCCAATTACGTAACGCGCACTCGTTGGCTAATACGCTGTCCTGAATTCTTCCTCTCGTTCGAACGAATTTGTATTACGCGGGCTTTCAAAGCGCGAGCCTTCCAGCATCGGTATTTCATTCGTTCGCGCACACGTATGCACCTACGTATGCCCGCGTGAATATTAGCGCGAGAAAACGAAAGGGAAACGATAACGCTTTCTTTCTGACGTTAGGCGCATTAATTGGATATACATACGTACGTACGTACACACACACGTATATATCGCGTTACGTCGACGAATCGCTAGAAATTCTTGCCCCTCTCTCTCTCTCTCTTTCGATATATACCGTGTGGAGAATATTCGTTACACTCGGAAAAGAGAGACTTTGCGTATCATCTTTCATTTTTCGATTCGATGATCTCGTACGATATGGTCGGGAGCTCTCTTCCGGTCTTCGACGAGCTTACGTAAATTCCGCGTTCGCGTCGATTCCGGCTCTCCTCCTATCCGCCTACTCGGTAATTCGGTTTTATTGCGAGGGTACCTATCTTTTCAAAATGCATTGCGTGATCTCTTTCGAAGCGGCTGGCTCCTCCGATTACGCGTCGATAACCGTGGTCGGAAGATTTTCGAAATCGTCGCTCGAAACTTTGAATAATCGGGTCTATCGAAATACGAGAGAACAAAAATGCGTGTCCGCGTTTTCTCGACGAGGAATAACGTATTCGGATAACGGGTATTCGAAAAAAAAAAGAAGAAAAAAAGAAAGAAAAGGCAAGCGATTGCAGCAGCCTCTCCTTTCTCTCCTCTCGAAGAATAATTAAATGGCTATGCGTGCGTGCGTGCATGCGTGCGCGCGAGCAAGCAAACGACAAACGACGTGTGCTCGCGTCAGGGTAATTTCAAAGCAGTAGCGTATCGGTGTATCGAACTCGTTCAGCGTTGTATTTTCTGGGTCGCCGCGAAATTCCTCTCTCGTTTAGCAGGTGAAACGTCGTTTGCTGGTTATACGTAGAACGTTTCAAGGTAGCTTTGAGAGAGCTACGTTGTAAATTATTCCGCAAATACGTTTCGTTCCCCCTCTTATCGGCAACGGCTGCCCGCGGTTATGTAAATCGATTCGCCTTCTTTTTTTCTCTTTTTTCTCTCTCTCTCTGTTTTTTTCGTTTTTCTTTTTCCTCTTTTTTCTTCCTTATTTTCTTTTTCTTTTCTTTTCTTTTTTTTTTTTTTTATAAATCTACCAACGTCGAGTTTCTTCTTATTCGAATCGCGAGAAATCTGGCAAGGATAGGAAGCGTACGGCGGTGACGCACGCGAACGCGTTCTAATGCGATTTAACGAGCCGTTTAGAAGCGTAACAAAGCGTATAATCGAATATCAAAGAGGGATTAATTTCGGTGCATAGGTTCGAAAAGTTCTCGCTATTGTTTCGCAACGAAACGGCTGTCCGACGTATAGAGTCGAACAGGAGGAAAATCTTGAGGAAGCTGGTAGAGATTTGAAAATCGTGGGGCTCGACGCGATAGCCGACTAACATTATTTCGAAGGGATTTAAACGGTTTGTGCTCGGTGAAACCGGTTCTTCGTCGCGCATAGGCCTAACCGATGGAATTCCTTTAAGTACCGTTCAGAATTGCATCAGGCTCATCAAGGTCATCGTGGTATCTTACGAAAATCGATCCTACTCTCTCTCTCTCTCTCTCTCTCTCTCTCCCGTCTATCGAGGATCAATCGGCGCAGAGGAACGAATACCCGATCAAAATTCGTATCTGCTCTCCGCGTCGAAGATAGAGAAAGTAGTGGTATCGACGATAGTAGGTAATAATTTCAAAGATAATCGTCGAGACGGGAAAAACCGCGCGCTCTCGTCAAATCGAGCCGCGTGTTTTTCTCAACGGCACGATCGGTTATCGCGGACGCGACTTCGAAGGTGGAGGGAGAGAAACGTCCGGTTAGGAATATTTGGAGGAAAAGTGGCACGCGAGGAAGGTGCGTTTGGCCTTGGTACGTGATACGCATTTCGTCGATAGTTCACCGGCGTCGACCGGTATATCGAGGGATATTGGTCAGGACGCGAACGTGACGAGTTTTTTCACGATGCTCTCCTATCGTTCCTTTCGATTCGCTCTCGTCGAGTTCCCCGACTTTTCGTCTCTTTCCTTGCGTACGTAATAATTCGGAGGAATTCCTTTTGTTTCTTGTTCTTTCAGAACGCACGAAAGTCGAGCGGGTCCAACGACACGGAGCACAGCGATAGCACGGCAACGACGGTGAATGCTTCTACGATAGCGGTGACAACGACGATGACGACGACGGCGTCGTCGACGACGATGTCCTCGTTGTCGAGCGAAAACGAAGAGACGAGCGTCTCTCGAGAAAACGGCAGCGCCAATTCGAGAAACAGCGAGACGACGGAGGCTCACGTTCACGGAACCGGCAACGGCACCGTGACCGGAAACAACGAGCCCAGGCAAGGTTTGAACCTGAAGATGAGCGCGAAGGAGCTCAGGGCTCAGCTGGCGGCACGGAAGAAGTACGATCCCAAGAAGGAGTCGATCGGCTTCAAGGACAAATTCGACATCGTTCAGAAACTTTAATTATTAAGTCGGCCGATCAAGAAGAACGAACGAACGCAAAAGAAAGAAAGGAAGAAAGAAAGAAAGAAACGAAAATCGAAAGGATACGGTATCTCGATCTAAAACCCACGGTGCTTCGTACTTTTCGGCGGTCCTTTCCGCTTCTTGCATCTTCTCTCTCTCTCTCTCTCCCTCCGATCGGCCCTTTCCCTTTAGTTCCCCAACGATGTCGTTATCACGAACGAGTCGAGTCCGTCGCCCAAATTTTATCTAACGGTAGGAAGGCGCGTTATCGAAAAGGAACGTACACGTACGATTACGTCCATCCGGTCGTTGCGATAAACTCGCGACGCGTTACGTTCGTTGGCTTTGTTAATTATTGTTTTAAGCGGGAAGATCGCGTGATGAAGGTACGCGATAGATACAGGTATAGCATAGGTATGCGAGCGTATGGGAAAAGAGAGAAAGGACGAACTGTCGTGTTCTCGTTCGTAGAGGATCCTCGCGAATACGAAAATCTCGTGAATCGGTGTGGTACGATGGGTGGAGATGGTAACGTTCGGTTGGTAACGCGAGTCCGGATATACGTAATTACGAAGACACGGATAATTACGGTAAATTCGTTCCCCGAAGATGTTACCGCGATTACCTACCATTTTCGCGGCAAAATACTTCCGGATATTCGTTCGTTAGGCAGCCTCCTACTTATTTTCCTTTTCCCGTCTTTCGCAATCGGTTTGTCGTTAAAATCTATTTTCTTTTTTTCCTTTCGTTTCTTTTTTAAACCTTTGCATCGTCGCGGGAGGGAGTCGACAAAAGTCCCGATAACGGTCGCATGTTGCGCCGATTCTTATACATCGTCCTAAAAATTCTCTTCGCGAAACTCGCCTCGTAATGGGTATCGACTCGAAGCCATAGCCCCGGCCTTTCTCAAATATTCTTTCCAAGGACGCGTGAGAGAACGCTCGGAGACGCTACCACCCGATTCCTCCTCTCCGCGGGATATCGAGGAAAGCGATACCGCCTTTGACGCAGAACGTTGAGCGTTACGTCGCGATCGATCGTCCTTTATATTTCCTCTTTCACAAACTCTACGTCCACTCGCCTTTCCCACTTTCCTTTCCGGCCGTTCGAAAAGAAATCTGCGTCTGGGTTGCGAAGAAACTGCGTTTCTCCGATCATCGGATGGAATTTTTCATCGATAAGAAATAACGATAACGTCAATACATTATTACGGTTATCGAGATAGAAGGAAGTCGCGGAAACGTAATAGAAAGTGTAATATGTAGTCCGCTAATACAACGTGTCCTACATGTCGATAAAATAGCAAGTAACGTGCGATTGTAAAAATGTTATTACGACGAAATGAGATAACCGCGTTTTAGCGTAGCGAGTAACGCGAATGCGCGTAAGAACGCGAACGTACAATACTGAGAATACAATATTTTTCGCGTAGTTGGTTCGCATAGTTGGTTACACGCTCGAATCGAGACTCGAGGAGAGTCGTAGGAGCGTATATAAAAGTTAGGTTTACATCTGACTCTACGTTGCTAAATATTACGACGACACGTTGTGCAACATTCAATTATCGTTATCGTCGTTGGTACGCGCTCACCTGCATCTAACCCGAGTCAGAGACGCGATTGCTATTCGCGGCGCGTACCAACGACTTTTCGTTTTCCTTTCTTCGAAATCTCCAAAATGGCATCATGATTTCTTAGTTCCGTTGGTACGAATAGACTCTTATAGATTTTACGCGTCGGATAATTTTCACGCGAATTCTCTTCCACGATTACTTGTTACGCCAGCCGTCGTCCTTTCCAGCGACGTTAGCGCAACGTTAGATCGTCCCGATTGTTGTTCCATCGTTCGAGCCCCCATACGTTTGTAGCGATCGTACGTACTCGTTAAGCGACGAGATTGCGCACTCGCGTCGGCACGTAGTACTCGATGACATTAGACCATTACTCCAAATACCGTTAAGCCGACGCATCTTCGACTCTTGTACGTTCGCGCAAAGGATCGCCTTCAAGGATCGCCCATCGTGAATGGAATTTTAATGCGCGAGGTCGTTGTTTGCATCATCGATCATCGCCGTGGTACGAGGAGAGTTCGTTACGTGCGAGACGCGATGCACGAAAAAAGGGCGTACGCGTATGGGTTCGTTGGTTCGGTAATACTCTGTATCTCGCCTACGATTGCTTCGTTTTAAAGGATTTTTTTTTTTTTTATTATCGAAAGTTACGCGTCGTTTCGATCTCGCCAAGCGCGCGTAAAGTCGGGGTTCCTGAGGAGATGTTGTCGGCCGGAAAGATTAAAATCGATCTAGATGTCTACCTTATCGACGTTAGGAAGGACACGGTGACCGCCATCGTTACGACACCGTTGTATAAACGCTATAGAATTTTTCGGAGGCGAAGAGTTTCGAAGAAAGCTGATTCTTCGACGAGGTAAACCGTACCACATGGCTCCTCCTCGGCTAATCCTAATCGTACAGCTCTAATCGTCTCGTAATAACACACGTTCGCACGTTAATCATCACGTTTTTTGCAATACGTTTGATCGTTGTAAAATGTAAATATTAGAAGTCGTGTGCCAGTTTCGGTGCAACGATCACGAGGAAAGGGTGGATGTTACGAAGAAACGTCGATGCAAAATCGCTGGTTCCGTTTTCAACGTTATTATTATTATTTTTTTTTTGTTTCAATCTCACTGTTTATTTTATCTCTTACTACCAACGGTCAATAGTTACTCGCTACTTTTCAAGTAAAGATCGTAACGAATCGGATAGATTCGAGAAACGATGTATATTTTGTTTTGAAAAAATCGTAATCTTTTCTATCGATTGGTTGCACCGAACTTTTAAAATGTATATAATTATAAGCACATATACATACGCACGTTTTTTTTTCTTCCATTCTTCCCGCAAGAATGGAACGTGCACGTTGTTACGGTTATCGAGCACATAAAGATGTTAATTACGTTAGTTTAAGTTTACTATTTTCTTGTTCGATTATAAGACTTAGTTATTGTGTTACTCATTGTAGTACGCGTTCGCGCGTACCCGTCTATTTACATAAAACGTCGATGTACGTGTTATTATTCGCTTGCTGTTTCATTTCTACCAATTTACTCGATAAATTTTATCGTTTATCCGTATCCCGTGCCCCTAAATCGATGCAAAGTACGCATAACGCGGGTCGATCCGTCGGTAACGACACGATCGACGGTTATCGATAATCACCGATGTTTGACTTTCCAAATTCCGTAGGTGGCGCCAGTTTTCGCTTTTTCGATACGATTCGTATGCTACTTTTTAACGGATTTTTTCAACGGTTAACGGACATTCTCGCTGAAAAACGGTAGGAAGGAACATCTCCGATGTACTCTCGTACTTTGATGACTCGGTAACTTTTAAGGATGGTGTGAGTATATTAGTTTAAGTACTCATTCTATGATTACTTTCCAAATAGCTTAGATTCGATGAAACGGTGCAAAAAACGGCACTTTTTCTTTCGTTTTTTTTCTTTTTCTTTTTTTTTTTTTTTTCAAGAAACTAATATTACGCAATCGCTCGTCCTTTTCGGAACCATCTTTCGAGCATAAAAACGTTAATTGCCGACGAGTCGTTGGAGCGTATTCTGTAAAAATAAAAGCAGAAGAAATAACGACGATCGAAGTTCGTGTTTTACGTAGGTTCGTTAGAGCTCGATTTCTGTACGAATTCGAAGAGAACTTTTTGTATGCAATCGCGGGGCATACGTTATGGAATTTACAAATCGTTTGTTACTGGCGGAAGTTATCGATAAATTATTAGCTTCATTCTGTTCTGGATCGTAAGGAAACACAGAGAGAGAGAGAGAGAGAGAGAGAGAGAGAGAGAGAGAGAGAGAGAGAGAGAGAGGCGTAGCTCGCGAGTACGAGAGAGAGGAGGCGACGTAAAGCTAGGCAGAGGGAGCGAGAGAGAGAGCGAGAGGCGGACATATATGGTCGCGGGGTCCGAGAAGCTCTCAGGTTACGCCGTCGGCGCTAACGGTTTTCACGATGTTCTCTCTCTCTCTCTCTCTCTCTCTCCCTGTGTCTCTCTCCTTCGACGCATACAAATGTATACACACGCATATATATATATATATATGTATATGTATATAACACGTATATATACGTATGTACGACGTACATATATCTTTCTTCCTCTCCCTCGTTACCGCAATCTCTTCTCGCGCTCGTCGCCTGTCTTTCTCTCACAGTTATCCGTCGTCTCACTCGAGCAACGACCAAAAATATCGACGGGCGAGCAGAGGATGAAACGAAGATAGAGCGATCGCGGGCGTGCAAGCTCGTTGGACCGAGAAAGACGGACGATGCGCGATTAGAGGAGCACTCGCTGCACGGCGCGCGTGAGCGAGCGTGCGAGAGGAAGAGAGAGAGAGAGAGAGAGCGCGATACATAGAAAAGCAGGCGGGGTTTTCGTTATTTCGAGATTATCGGGGATTGCCTGCTTTCTGGAATCGTGCCGATCGACTCTCGTTTGGACCATCCGATATCATCGAGCGTTGCCTCGATCTCGAATGGCGACTCGGTCATACGATCTTATTTGCCATCGCGCATCGATCATCGACGCCTTTCACGCGAACGCACATTTGCGCGAAAGACGAGAGGATTTCTTCCAACGACGTATACTATCTGTCGATGTAGGTCGCAGATAAGAGATCTATGATACAGCAGTACCCCGATGAGATTTAGAACCCTGTAGTATCCCGTAGAAACCTCGCTGCATTTTCTCTCAAGTCTCTATCGCGACATCGTACGCGTATCGTGAAAAGAAAAAGGGATCGATCGAGTTTCCAAAGGCGTGATGGACGATAATCCAGGTTTTTCCAATCGGTACTCGTAGCGAACGAAACGTCCCACGGATTATGCATTGTCTCGCCGGCGCGTTAAACGATGCGTTTGAAATTTCAAATTCTATGAATAGAATGTGGTCATGTTACAGTGTCACCGCTTTCAAGAACTCGCAAGGTACGGACGCGTACACGCTGCTTTGTATATAATAATTTTTCTCGCTCGCAAATAGAGCGTGCTCTCGTAATATCTCGGGAAATTCGCTGACGAGTCCTCCTAATTCGCGAAACGAAGCTGTATTCTCGGTTTATTCTTCTTTTTCTTTTTTGTTTTTGCTTTTTTTTCTTTTTTCTTTTAAATTCGTAGAACGATTGCATAATCGGCGAAAACTCGTAAGTATATTGGCAAGAGGCGATTCAGCGAGATCTCGTTGTCAATGGTGCGACGTACACGTAGGTGCCGTTTCTCTCGAAATAGACGTCGACTCGGCAAATAGATTTTCCTCGGGACGCGCCGACAAATTCTTCGACGACGTTTTACACCAGCGTTACGTCGCCTCGTAGCGCCGACCTTACTCCAAGTAGTAAAGCCGCGCTCTTATCAGCCATGCGCGTCGACCGCCTTACGAGACTTGGAGCGAGATAGCGAGAGTTACCGCGGAATGATAAACGTCCCAAAGGACAGTCTTTGCCAAGGGAAGCACCCCGTTGCTTTGACCGATTCGAACTTTGCTCCGAGAACCCGAGTCCCCGATCGCGTCGATTTCGTTTTTCACGTTCGAAAATAGCGACGCGTAAGAAAGTTGCTTCGCAAGAAAGCAACTGTCGATTCCAGTACGTACTCGCGTTCGCGATTCATTCGCGGTTCGTTCGCTTTCTTTTAGGATTTGCGCGTCGTGAACCGAGGCAAACATAATAGGCCGGTGTCTTGTCCTGTCCTCGCACTCATAACATCTATTTCCAGAACGGACCGACGTCTAACTTTAGATCGGCTGTTCCATATACTCGAGCCATTCGCCCACTCGGTTCCACTCGTTCGAGAGAAATGCGATGAACGAAGAAATAAGCGCGTTTCCCCTTGATAAAGGGTCTCGTTTCGGTGGTCGTCCTTTCGCTCGCGCGACAACTTCGAGCAAAGAATTCGCTCGTTTCGCTCCGCCACCTTCCTGCCTCCTGTCGCTCGGCTCCGTTTCCTTACGATCCGATCGCCGACGGCGATATCGAAAATGAATTCCGGTCTTTCTCGCGTCTCGTTCGATCACGCGAAAATTTCGCGACAACGCCGATCCTCGAACGTACTTGCGTTAGTTCGAGGCGCGTCGCCGAACATCGTGAAAGAGGAGCTCGGAAAATGTTACGATCTCGCAGGGACAGCGATTTCTTTCAGCCGTCGGACTAAAAGCGACGACTCCTAAAAATATTTCGAGCGTAATCCGTGAAACTTTGGTAACGCGGTTCGTTCGGTCGGCGACGAAGAATCAACCTGAAAATCCTTCGAGAGCATGTTTCGATTCTGCCGCATGTCGCGATCGCTCTTCCGAGCAAGTTCGACGCACGTTTGGCCGATATCTATCGCGCTTAAAATAGACGAATAATGTCCTATTTATAGGAATATCTTATTTAGAACGTCGTAGTCTCGCTAAATCATTTCTCGTTTGGCAAAACTCGATTAGTCACGGCGAAGATAAAGATCGAATTTTGTAGGATATTTTATGTTATTTTCCCGTCTGGTCTCGTTGTTGCAAATTCGCGAGGTTGCTGCGTCTGGGATTTTTCTTTCTCCGACGTTCTTCGAAGCTCGCTTTTCTACGAACCGACGATTTATCTACGCGACTCTCTTTGCTTATTTCTCTTCGTCGTCGTATTTTCGCTCGTGAATCCGTTTAATACGAGCCTCGCGACTTTGCTATCGACGGTGGACTCGAGTAGGTTGCTAAGACGAAACGATCTATGGTGGTAGTACCGAGAACTACGGATCAGCTTTCTTCGTCATCGAACTCTCAGAACACGGGACAGAGGAGCGCAAATTTTTGCCGATCGCCTTTCTCTCCCTCCCTCCCTCCCTCTCTCTCTCTCTCTCTTGGTGGTTTACCGAGAAAGAAAACGTTTTTGCGTTCAAATTTACCGATTCGTTCTCGGTAAGCGCGGCGCGCATGTATACATTCGTTTCTCGGTCCGCCTATTATCGATTTATTTCCCTTTTTTACGCCGAAACGTCCGCGCTATTTTTACGATTAACGAGGTTTAGCTAACCTTGCGACTTTTTCGATCGGACAACCGGTCGAGAACGTTTCGGCGGCTGAGGAACGCTTTGCTTCTTCGTCCCGTAGCGGAGCGACTTCGATCGCGAAATTCGAAGTCAAGGTGCTTTCGCGAATGGCCACCTCGTCGCGAATCGGTCAGGAAAAGCACTTTTTGCCAAGAGTTTTAGCGAGCAGACGGTGCGGTTCGAGTAATTCTCGAATAACACCGGCTGCTGATAGTCATTCGAAGAGCGCGAGTATTCGAGTTGTTAGGTATAGATTCTAATACGTAAAGATAGATTCGCCGGTGAGGGGTGATCGTGTATATTTAGAAAAGTGCTCGGCTTGCCAGAACCAGAGAGATCTCGACGCCGTACGTGATTTCTTCCACCGACGATTTTCTCTATCGACAAGCGGCGTATCCGCCAATCTATCCGCTTTTCAGATATTCGCGTCTCGGTGTTATTTTAGCTCGATGATCACCGATCGTATTAGGAAATGGGATATCGATCTCAAAGGAGAACGTATCGGTAAACTCCTCTAGGTACACGGCTTCCGTTCGAAAATCAAACGCGGATTCGAGATTCTTTGTCGGCTCGATTCGACGATTAAAAAGAAAGTAAAGAAACGAGGGAGAGAAGGAAGAAACGAGCGAGAAACTCTCGTCGGAACGAAAAACTTATTTTCGCGCGCGGTACGCCGTGGCCAAGACCCACTTTTCGCGTACCGTTCTATTTCTCCCTGTCCCTATTTTTCTACCTTTCCTCGCGAACACGATTTTTTATCGAGACGATCTTCGCTCGAAATTATATTTCCTCGGCGTCAGCGCGCGAATCGTTTCGTCCAATTAAATTCGATATTTGCGTTTTAGCGATACGAACGAGCACGCGTCTCGCACGAACTTATCATTGCCAAGGATTTTCGATCGAAGGACCCCTTGTCGCGATTTCCTTCGTCGGTTCGTCGCAAGTCGAATTTTTCTGGCGCTACAAATCGCTTATAAATGTCCACGTACGTTTCTTCGATCAAGGATCGTTGAGGCGGATCGCGAAGAAAAAAAGAAAGGAATATCGATCATTGGATCGGCACGCACGATCCATCTACGATATATTTGGCGAGTGAGAAAATTAAGCGGCGCTATTTTCACTTCTAATTTCGCAGATCGTACGTCACTCTGGCATTCTTTTCATATGACTGGTCGATGATCGTTGTATTCTGCATTACATAAGGATTAGTTTCGTACGCGGCGTCTATAGCGTACCTACTTTTTATAATTTTCGTTACGAATACGAACGTCGTTCGTGCAAAGAGATCGTATTTTCAAACGTGCGAAACCGTGCGCCGATGACATTTCAATGTCAAAAACGTACAACACAAAAGTATTTACGATTGACTCATCGAATCGCTTTTTTTATGGTGCATAGAATAACACTCGGTCGGAGGGTCTTGCGACAGAGCGAAGAACGTACCAACGCTGCGTAGGTGGAGCGACGACGGAGGAATGGAACTCGGTAGGAAAACAGAATCGGATAATTATCGTCGTAGGTGTGAGTTATTAATCGTTCCAACGTTTCAAGATCAACGTTTGATCCGATATTGCTCCGGTATTACTCGTAGTTTATTCGATAAGTTTAATACTCTTATAAATCTTTTAGCGAGTGGACGGTCAACGTGAAGAGCAAAGGAAAAGGTAGAGGTGGAAATGAAAATATTGGGGCGTAAAGGACGGTGCGTCGTAAGGTCGCATTGTTGTCTGGTTGCATCTAGGTGCCCTCGAACCGCTGCCTCTCTATATACAAGGTAACATTGTCGTCGTCGTCGTCGTCGTCGTTGTTCTCTTCGGCCGTCGTATAGTCGACTTTCTTAGTCTATGTGGGTGGCGGTGACGCGGAGGTGGAACCTCGCAAAGATACTCGGAGGGGTGTTTCGGTGTTGGCGGTGGAGGTGGTAGACTCGCGGAGGCGAACTCCACTTCGAATCGCCGCTGCGAGATTTCGTGCGTTTAGTTGGCGCGCGGGGCCCCGGCGATAGGGACGGGTGAAAAAAGAGGGAGAAAGAACGAGCGACGGCGCTACTTATAAAAAAGAAGAAGAAGATAAGACGAGAAGGATAAACGAAAACGACGAGAATAATATAATAAAAGAAAACGGGAAAAAAGAGTGACGACCACGCAGTGACGACGACGACCACGACGACGACGACGACGACGACGGCGACGGCGACGGCGACGACGACGACGAAGACGAAAACGAGCGATACCATTGTTTCTATTGGTTATCAATTTTTTTCTTCTTTTCTTCTCCTTTTCTTGGCAGTTTCTCCCGTTTGCGAAAGCATTTTGAATCCGGTGCGAACGCGTGTGTGAACATCGTTTCAAACAATTTTCTACGAGGAAAGTAAAGGAAACCTCTTCTCTCCACTTTGGATACGCGGGAGTAAGTCTCTACTTCAAGTAAGTTGGAAGATTTCATTGACGGGACACGTTAACGTCAAGCGTGCGCGAGCGAGCGAAAGGAGCCGATCGTTCCAAGTGTTTCGGAGTGCGTCAAAGTGTTTTCTCTTTTCCTCTCTCTCTCTGTCTCTCTCTCTCTCTCTCTCTCTCTCTCTCTCTTTCTCTCGATCTGCTCGTCTGTCTGTCTGTCTGTCTGTCTGTCTGTCTCTGTCTCTGTCTCCTCGCCCCTTCGTTCGACGAGTGCCCAGAGTGTTCTCGCATCAGGACTTATCATTCGTGATTTCGTGGACGAGAGCATCTTGTCGTAGACTCTTCATCGCGAAATGTCGTAGGCGTGCTTATGTAATCTCGTTTTTATCTTCTTTAAATCAGACGTGAGAGACGTCGATTCCAAGGAAGAAAAGTGATAGCGGTCGAGGATACGCGCGACGCTCGAAAGAGAGAAACGATCTCTGTCTTTGGATGGAGCAGTGCCGCGAGCGAGTCGTCTTTCTGCTCGAATCGCGGAAAGCTAAAAGGAGGAAAATTAAAAGAGGACTTACATACGGTGTACAATGCGACGTTATCGCATTGGCAAGAAAGGCGGAAATTCGTAGTGAAGGAGCGCATTGAGCAGAGTACGGCTTTCTTGACAAGCGTACGTCGCTAAACGACGCTCGACTTTGTGACTAATCGCCACGAGTCTCGTCGCGTCTTGCTGTCGCGAACTATTAGTAGACTACTATCTAGGTATCTGGGCTCGGTGTCCGTGTATTTTTAGGAGAGCGTAACGCGAGGAGGAGCGGTTCGTCGCTCTCCGTCTATCCTTTTTACCGCGGCTTTCATCATCGTCTTCGGAATAGTTCATCGTTCATCCGTTTCCTCCGTACTCGCTCTTTTCGCCTTTATCCCTGTCCTTTCTTTCTTCTCCTCCTCGATATTCGCTCCGATTGTCTCTAGAGATTTCTCGACGCGACCCTGCCAGCGCATAAAACACGGCGTGGGCGCGATCTCTATAATTTTCCTACACTCCTCCCGGCGAAGCACCGAAAAAGCCGCACACAGAAAACCTGCTAGATTTATAAATATCTCGCATTCCCTCGAATTCCATACTGTCAAGAGAAATCTTCGATCTGGCTCTCTAATTTACCGGAGACTTTAACCACGTGTAATTATAACCCTCTTACTCTTTCGTCTCGTCGGTTACGCTCGACGGGACATTTTTTTCGCTATATGACGGAGAATCTGGTATAAATTACGCAATGATTTATTCTTTGAAATAAGCTCGAGATGTCTCTCGAAGCGAGCACAGACTGCGCGTCTTTGAATCAGTCTACCAAAATATTCGCGTTCGAGTTGAAACGAGAAATAGATACGCGAATGCTCGGCGCATCGGTCACCTAACAATTATAACTTTCTAGGTCGTCTATAGCGTGTAACGTTTAATATACTCGTGGGCAAGGTGCGACGTGGTTGAACGCGTGCGTACTTGCTTACTTACGTGTGCAAACTCTTAGATAATATTCTCCTTGTGACCCTTGAAAATATGAATCATCGTCTTGCGACGAAATAGTCCGACGAATCGCAAAGTTTCTTTTGGCTGCGTTCGCGCGGACGAATAATCCTCGTTTCCAGAGGATATAAAATTATGTATGCGCGCTAAAACGCACGTATCGTAACGAGCCTGAAAATCCCTTCGCTTTTGCCTTATCTCGAGATCTTGAAGCGCGCGATGTGCGAAGTACATGTTATCTAAAGTAATTAGCGACGCAATGCTATTGACCTGCTTGAGAGTATTCATAACGATTGGCGATCCCAATACTTACCTGCAATCCGTTACAATGTAGTATCTGTTACGAGGACGATATGTCATCGCATTGTGTTGCATCCCAAATAGACATATGTATAATTATACCAAGATGGGCCAACTATTACGGTCTATAGTCACGAAGAGTATGAAGTTACCTAATTTCAAAGCCACTCGATGACTAATTGTTTTTAATTGTCGCATTAGATCATCGTACCTCGATGAATACTCATCAATATGCATACTTTATAAAGTCATAGTCCTTTGTCGTATTCTGCTCATTCACGGACGATCGTCGTAACGTAACGTCTCCAGAGACTCCCTTTCTTTCCCGAGCAACGTATAACCGCGTTAAAGGTATTAACCGTTCGAACAAAGTTCGCGAACGTTATATCGGGATTTTCAAACGCGTCCCTTTCGATCTTCGGTCATTCCCTTCTTCACTTGGCACACATAAGCCCGCTCTGTCAAAAGTGTGCCTCCGACAAAGAGCAAGGAACTTTAAGGTCGACGCATGCTCTAGTCTTTCCATCGACGAATTTATTTCGCCTATAGCGCTATTTTCGAGCGAAGCTTTCTTTGGTACGGTAGAAATCGTTCTCATAAAGATTCTAATTCATCAAACCTCGTTACCCTGTTGCACGAACAACGGTCCACTTTTTTTCATAGTCGTCTGCCATAGAACGATATTTAGAGAATAGGTTACTCGCGTTTACCTCGTTTATTTTTCAGCCTTAAGCGATACTTACTGCGGTAATCGATCTTAACTATAACCGACGCGACAAATTGAAAATCAGACTGCAGAAAGGGGTCGAATGCGAATGACGATTACGAAGAGTAGCGATCTCGAGAATGCTTCAGGGCCGGCTGCCAAGTCTTACCATGACGTTGTAACACTTGGTCCGTTTGGTACACCATTTCGTTGGTCCCCATCTCGCACGCATCCTTTCGATCTCGTCTAAAGGGGTCATTTCATAATTAAACGTCATTTCTTCGCATTGTCGAGCGAGTCGACAGGTGTCCGTCCATAATTCCTATTCCAAATGCAAATTTAGATTTATAGCGTTAGAGAGAATTTTATCGTTTGTCCGCTTTATGGTCTAATCGTACATACGGTTTTGTTTCCTCATTAATCATCGAGAGAAGCTCGACGAAGATGATTTTTATATAAATTTCACGACACGAGCCTCTCCTCCGTCATTCCCACCTCTTCGGTACTCCTCGGCTTCTCGTGCTTATAATTTATGTTCCCCGAAGGTTGTCGCGTTATTTCAGTTTTATGACCTGAACGGTTTCCAAGTCGCAACCGGTAGCGTCTTACTTTTTCTTCATCTTTCTTTAACATTCGACGACTGCAATCGTTCAGGTGTTTGTTGCAATACTTTCTATCAACTACTAACCGTATATATATATATATATACATGTATATGTATACGCGCGCGCATATGTATACTTTACGAAAGCATTTCATCGTTCAGGAGTAATATTTTTTGAAGGAAAAAGTTAAGTTTCGAAGACGCGACCATAACACGGTTAGAGACCGCGCTGCTCGCTGCGAATATCCACGTTTATAGAGGCATATGCCAAACATAATAACCGATTATCAAGATAACCAGTCCACCTATTTTCGAGCCAAGAGTCGTTTTAATAATAGAGGCCTTACGTCACCCTACAACCTTGGGTATCTTGGAAAATATGCTCGGAGTAACGGATTCCACGAAAATTCGCCGTTCTACACGCTCGATTTACGTTCGATGCTCCGATCCGCACCGATCCGCTCTGATCGCTCGATCTTTTCAAGCTAGGGTGCTGATAATAACTCGTCGATTCTATATGCAGGTCCTGAAAGAGGCGACTCGAAAGTTAAAACGGAAGAGTCGAAGAAAGAGATTGGATGGTTGTGCCGCAGGTCGGTATCCTTGGCTCGAGGATAAAATAAGTCCTAGCGCGAAGATAAACGCAAGAGAGGAGGAGGAGGGGGAGGAGCGTAGCGTTGAGGACAAACGAGGTACGATCCTTTGGGGATTAGCGGGTAACCAAAGGAACACGGGCGCCCCGTAAACATGGGGGTCGCCGACGATTTCGCACCGAGCTTCACCCAGAAGCCTCAGCTTCGGCAAGAGGACGACGGGAATAGGCTGATCTTCGAGTGTCAGCTGGTCAGTTCGCCGAAACCGGAGATATCTTGGTTCCGTGGCGAGACGGAACTCAGGGAGGATGACAGGACAAACTTCAAAATGCAAAGCGTCGGGACGAGCAAGTTCCTTGTCGTGCTCGAGCTCGATGACGTCATCGAGACCGACGCAGGCTTGTACAAGGTCAAAGCCAAGAACAAGATGGGCGAGGTCGCGGCGTCTATCAACCTGAACTTCAGTCGTAAGTCACGCACCGTTTCACTTCGCACGCTACGATGCGCTCGTGCGTTTTGTTCCAAGGTTTATTTTTATCCGAGAAGTCGAACCGCGAGAGCGACTTTACGATGACTCCCCTTTACGATTTTCACTGGTCTTAAGAAATTTGTAGCTTTTAGAGATCGATTCAAAGGCACTTGCTAATCCCAACGAAACGCACGACCACGTTCCATTTTCTCCCCCGATTATACCTTCCCGAGGTACAATATCGTCAACTCGGACTGTCCAAAATGTTTCATTCTCCTTTCCAACGAATTATCAGTCATAAATGCTCACATTGTATTTTTCAGCTGTGGATGAGCCTAGGGAGAAGTAAGTTGCGTTAAACGGAGTATAGATTTATAAGCTCCAGGCTCCTTGTTTGCGCTAGCTTTACGCTTTTTCACGTCTATCGCGTTTCTATCATTTCATTTTCATTTCTCGCAAGTAATACATGTGTATATCGCGTATGACGCTTTTTTTACTTTTTCGTTCTAGCTGCTGAGCAACCATTAATAAGGGGGTGAGTGCTTCTATTGCGGATTAACGAGCTAGATTCGATGTGCTAATCTTTAGGAATGATCTAAATTGCTCCTTATGTGCTGCTAATTGGCGTGTTTTATTGATTAACCTCTGCACGCAACCCGGTTTATCCATTGCGATCACCGTGCGTGATTTTATCGAACGATCGCAAAGTTGGTAAATAATGCGATCGAAGAGGCGTGAAAAGTGTGCGAGCAAAAATAGCCGTCTTGGAATGCGCAGCTATTTTTATACGCTTTCGGCAATGTTCGCGCGTACCGATAAGAATGCTATTCCAGATTTAAACTTTCACATCTATCTCTAGCCAGTGTAAACGCATATACTTTTGCTTAGAAACCGAATGCGGAAATAGAAGTCAAACTAGATACGTACCTGCGTCATTTTGACGCGAGATATTATAACGATCGATGCTTCTGGAGATCGTCATATATGGGAACGTAAATACCGAACCTTGGATGAATCTCAATCCAGAGAAGATCGATGTGGAGGTTGTAAAAACAGTAACGCTTTGCTCTTTGCTTCATTGGAGATTGCGAACTTGTACGATCTGGCGCGAAACACTCGACGACTCCTTCGTACAAGCGTCTCGAGCGGGCAACTTAGTTTTCAAGCGTTAGAGATCTGAATCTTATTTAACGTAAACATTTTTGGGCGAGCCAGGCGAACGAAATTGGGTCGAGCCGACGCGATAGCTCTTTGGTCGTTGGACGACCAAGAGAACGGGAAAGGGTTATCCCGCGGAAAAGAGTCTTTCTTCTTTTTTTCTCTTTCTTCAAATCGCATCACGAAGCGGAAAAGTTGTTGGATTTATTCTTCGGTTCTACGAGCAAGCGTTTCACGCTGAAAAGTTACAACGAGTTCTAACGGATATTGATACCTGCGATCACGTAAAGAGAGAATTTGCCGATCGGCGCTTGAGAAAGCCGAACGGAACAGCTGCAGCCTAGTTCTACGCTAAACTTAGCTGCAACGTGTGTTTCGCTCAGGCTAATGCACTTGCCTTTCAAACTCATCGAGTACCCGAAGATCGAGGATACGTCATCGAAATAGTTCTTTTCGAAGAGTCACGTTCCATTCCAACGTTCAGCGATACTTCAAAGACGAGCCCTCTTTTATCAATTTTGTTTCATTATTTTAAACGCTGGCAAACGCAATATAAATTTTTCATTATTACGAACTAAGTGGCCCGATCGATGATCGCGAGGGTGCATTGAACTCGATGAGAAATTTCAACGCGTTCTAACGTCTCGCACGCGGTAACGCCTCTAGAAGGAATGGTCGAGCTATCAACGGAGTTACATAAAACTACTTGCGCTATCTGAGATAGCTAAACAAAACGTCGACTATTTCTGGCAACGACGTGCGAAAATTGCGATAAATTTTCAACTGGCTTCGTACCTACGTACGATCATAAGACGACTCTTCTCCATTATCCGGTCATCACTTGCCAGCACTTCCGCGAGAGACACAGCGATACTTCGTTTTATTTGCTCGCTGTAACTTGATTTTACGATTAGGACTTTGCGGTTTCATTTGAAATGCATATTAATGGATCGCGGTAAACTTTTAAAGTGGCTATTAAAAGTATGCGTAACCTTCGCCCAAATCGCATAAAATAAATTCAACGATTTGTGCATTAATGTCGCTAAAAGCTAACGTTTCTGCGGAAGAGAATGACGCGTGACGATTGATCGTTGCTCGCCGTGTGTCGAATTGATGTTACTTGTGTTTGCATCGTTGATCATTATCGTCTTGTGTTGCGGGAACGGAGATAAAGAGCATTGATCTTTCTTTACAGACAAATCGATGGCATTGCACCAACGTTCGCGAAAAAACCGGCAATTCGGCAGGAGGACGATGGTAAACGATTACTTTTCGAATGTCGCATTACCGCCGATCCCACACCGAAAGTCATGTGGTTTCACGATGGAAATCCGGTTAAAGATTCGTCGAGGCATAAGGTCAGACCTTTCGCCGATATTTTATTTACGCGCTGAGATATTTCCTTTTTTAACTCGAACGTTTGTCGAATCCAGCTGACCGTCGATAAAGATGGCCACTCGTACTTCGCCACGCTGGAAATAAAAAACGTGACCGTCGAGGATGCTGGCAAATACAAGGTCACAGCGAAGAACGAGCTCGGCGAGTCAAATGCTACCATTTCCTTAAATTTCGATAGTAAGTATTTAAGCGATGCGTCTTGTCGTTTGCTACGTAATCAAACACATAGTTAAGATCCACCTTACACCGGCCTCCACTCCTTCACATTTTTGCTCATTGACTTTCTTCTTAGGAAAGTGGAAAAGAAAGGTGTAATCTGGATACGAGGCTTCTAATACTTTCATTTCATTTCATTCTTACCTCGACTCGGGATGTATATCGACGATTACACACATTTTGATTCTTCATTCGCTATTCATTCTCTATTTAA
Source organism: Vespula pensylvanica (assembly GCF_014466175.1). NCBI lineage: Eukaryota > Metazoa > Arthropoda > Insecta > Hymenoptera > Vespidae > Vespula > Vespula pensylvanica. The sequence goes on from NC_057694.1 coordinate 8,005,897, forward strand.
TTATCTTTTGTCGATCCTTTTCTCGATGGATACGATCATCTTTTATTCTTTCTTTTTTTTCTCTCTTTTTTTTTTGTCTACTCGCTGTTTTTACTTTTTTGTTTTGTTTTTTCTTCTTTCCCCCTATTCAGCACAATTAATATTTATTTTTTAATTTATCTTTCAATTCGATCCTTTTCGCAATAGATACGATCATCTTTTGTTCTCTCTTTTTTTTTCTCCTTCTTTCGTCTATTCACTGTTTTTACTTCTTTTTTTCTTCTTTCCTTTTATCCAGCGTAATTACGTCCAATATTTATTTTTTAATTTATCTTTATCGTAAGCACAGCCGTCGAGTTACGAGCACGTATCGATGTCGGCTCGACCGAGCCCACGATATACAGCCCATTTAATTTAATCAACTAAACGTCATGAAAAACATCGTTTGGAGATATTTCATCATTACAATGTAGATAGCAGATAAGAATTAATCTATAACTACAAATGCTGCTTGAATGACGTTTTCATTCGATCGCACCTCGAGCGCGCTTTCTTCTCAACGAAGATATAAATATTGTCTCGAAGTTTCGTTCGTATTTTGAAGATCGCTTATCTACGAAATGATCCACGTAAGAAAGCGCGCAAGATGCGATCGTCGATTCGCCTTATACTGACGCTTCGTTAGGTTGCTGCAGTGATGATATTTATCGATCTGTACTTGTTAGTCGTGTTTGTCGTGTGTCATATTCATATGACGATCATTAAACGATACAAAGCTCACAAAGTTTTAAGTTGCTTATCTTGATAAAACATATACATACCTATACGCAATCATGTACATAAAACAATATCATAAAATTATATGCAAATTTAACTTTAGAAAACTCTAATAATGTAAATAGTATAGCGTTTTTACTTGTGTGTTTCGTAATACGTTTCTATTCGCTATTTTATTCATTTTTTCATTAGAGCGTTTGCAAAGAAATAACTTAATTTTTTTGTGACGATACATACACACACATATATATACGCACACCACAATAATAAATTAATTTGACACAACGAGGCAACTCATTCAACGATCACGATCGTTTGCGGTTGCGTTATCGTATGATAGTTTTCGATCGAAGGAATTCGCGCGTTCGCGCGTGCGACTTCGTATATAAATATCCGTTCTATCCTACTATTTCGCACAGCTTGTAAAAGAAGTTGTTGCACGTTACCGAGTTTTCGAAAAATGCAAGCAACCTAAGCTATAAGATGTCGGTTCGATAGGCAGGTCTTTCCAGATAATCTGTGTTCTACGACTGATATCGTATTGACATTGCGTTTTATGAAACGTATGGTTATAGAAGACCGTTGTCTTCGAGCTGGTCGAGCTACGATGTAAATCGTACCGTTGTCATCGTTTAACCGGTCCAAAAATAATCTTTTTGCATTTAGGTGTGTCGATAAGCCGAATCGATACGTGACTCTTGGTTGTACGATAAAGCGTCGAGCGTATAATAATTTCGCTGCTGTAAGAATAGTCTTAGATGAAACGTCTGACAGTAGCGAAAGGATTAAATACGCGAAGCGAATCAAAATGATTTAGGTACATGTATCGAAATTTCAATCGTTTGTGCTAAAATAGGCGACGAGGCACCCGTACCCGAAGACGGTATTAAACCGACTTTCACCGAACGACCGGTAATAAGACAATCCGACGACGGTAACACCATCACCTTTGAATGCCGATTAGCCGGCGATCCAAAACCCAGTGTTAAGTGGTAAGGGATTCAGTTTCATTCGATCATGGAAATACTCTATCGGAATCTTTTATATCAAATCATGCATGCGACATATGGTATCCCAAAGATATGCGGGAAAAATAGCGCACATTTAGCGTTATGTTATTCTCTATTATTCTCCAAGAAAAATTACATTTGAATGCCGAATGACAATGTATGTGCATGGCGCGTAACGCGTAAAAAACAGGTACCACGGTAGCGACGAAGTCAGAGAAGGTGGGAGATACAAGATGTCGTTAGAACTCGATCAGAAGCTATATCATCTCGCGCGGCTAAGGATCGACAACGTAGCGAAGGAGGACGCCGGCGAATACAGGGCCGTGGCGAAGAACAAGCATGGCCAGGGTGTGGCAACTATTAATTTGAACTTCGAGGGTGGTGACAAGCTCAAGTAGGCATTGAAAGTCTTATAGCGCGTCAGCGTCTTTGCGCGTCGTTTATTATTCCATCGAGACGATGTCACGTATCTTCACCGCGCTGCCTCGACTACTTTACCATCTATCATTTTGGGATAATCGTGGGCTTGTAGGACGATTGTATTTTATAAATTCGTACGTTTAAATGTGAAAACAGCGCGGTGAAGATACCTCGGTGAAAGGAAATGGGGGAAGATTCTATCGTTTCCACGCGAGCCGGCCGGATATAAGTAGGGGTTGGTTTGTCTGAAATGTCGATTTATACAGAATACCGGACGGTAAGCCACCACGATTCCCGAAGAAACCGACGATCCGCCAGGAAGGAGACATTCTGATAATGGAGTGCATCCTAGAGGCACATCCGGTACCGGATATAACTTGGTATCAAGGGCAGAAAGCGATAACCGACAGTCGTCGCGTCAAGATGTCTCGCAAGGCAACCGGCAAGGACACCTATCTTCTCACCTTAGAGATTATGAATCCTACCAAGGCCGACGGCGGAAATTATCGTTGCAACGCGTTTAACAACTTTGGCGAGAGTAACGCCAACATCTCCTTGAATTTCCAAGGCAAGTCCCTTTCGAAGGCCCGCCCGCATGGATAAAACGGACCAACGGAGGAAGAGATCTCCTTCGTTTTCATTATCTCACACGATCCATCTTGCATGTCGCGAACCATAAACTTTTACCACGCGTTTTTCTTCGTACGCGTACGACCAAAGATCGTGAGATTTCTTTATCATTAGGATGTATTCCTTCTATCCGATCCTTCTTTATTTCTGCACGTTAAAAAATTACCTCATTCTATGTCGTCCTTTCGTAGTAAGCTAAATCAGATGTAGAGGTGAGTAAACAAAGATGCAAACGGATCGTGAGGTCCTTCTACAATGGCTTCGTAACCAAGTGTGCTTAACTTCTAACTTCGTCGAAATCGCTGTACATGTTGGCTCGTTAATGCCAACACGAACCGCGGTTTTTTATTTATGTTATTCCGGTAAGAAATAAAACGCTACGCCGGAATCCGAGAACGATCTTTAGCAAGTATATCTAACTATGGACCTTTCCAAGATACAGAAGAGAGTGCGGGTTTTGCGCCGTCATTCATCGAGAAGCCACGTATCATTCCGAACGAAAGTGGAACCCTGATCACGATGAAGTGCAAATGCAAGGCGAAACCGAAGCCAGAAGTCACATGGTTCCGTGGCGCCAACGTAGTCAAAGAATCATCGAAAATTTCGATACAGACGAAAACGGTCGAAGAAGATGTGTATGAGCTCATATTAGAAATTAAGGTCAGAGACGTTCCGTTCTCCTATTACTCTTTGACGACTGTATCAGTTTATGGTTATATAGTTATATGGTATAATAATATAGTATAGAAACAACAAATAAATATTGTTTCTACTATTTGCTTAGGATCCTGCGGCACCAGACGGTGGTACTTACAGGTGTCACGTACAAAACGAATTTGGCGAAAGCAACGCTAATCTAAATCTAAATATCGAAGCTGAGCCAGAACCAGAAGGGGATGGTCCGAGTTTCGTGGAGAAACCACGAATACAATCGCAGAACCAAGGTAAATTGGTTATTATGGATTGCAAAGTGAAAGCAAATCCAAAACCGGAGATAGTATGGACCCACGCTGGAAAAGTTATAAAAGAATCGTCCAAGATCTCCATCAGTATCGTCAAAGAGAAGGAAGATATTTATTACATCAAATTGACTCTGAGTGATCCTGGCCCTGAAGATTCCGGTCTTTACAAGTGTAATATCAAAAATGCTCTTGGGGAGCTTAATGCCAATCTAACATTGAACGTCGAAAGTAAGTTTAATCGTTCTCTAATATGTATACGCGCGCACACGCGTGCACACACAGACATATACATATGCTTGGTTCTATGACTATGATATATCTTCGTTTTCTTCGTACTTTCAGTTATACCTGTGATTAAGGAAAAGCCAAAAGTCGTAAAAATTGTAAAGAAGAAAACGGTAATAGTGGAGTGCCACGTTCTTTCCAAATTTACACCAGAATGCACTTGGTTCAAAGAAACACAGGCTGTTAGGGAAGACACTAGACATAAATTACACGTTGAACAAGTCAAAGAAGTTAGTATCGTTTGTTGTACGTATAATCGTTATCTCCAAAATTGTCCTCTTTTCTAATCGTAAATCTAAAAATGCATAGGGAGAGTTTGCCGTTAAATTAGAAATTGAACAAATGTCGAAAACCGACAAAGGTACATATAAATTGGTCGCACGTAACGAAAAGGGCGAAGCTACGTCCCAAGTGGTCGAAGTGACGGAAATAGTTGAAGAGGGTGAAAAACCACAAATTACCACTGGTCTCAAGTCGGCGGTAAATATTTAGCAAATTAATATTTCTATTGTTTACATTATCCTTATTGCGTTTTAATATGCTATGCATTATCTGTAGACGATCGAGGAAGGTAAAACAGTCGAACTTATAGCGAGCCTCGCTCAACAAGATCGTAAAGTTACGGTCGTATGGTATAGGTAAATAATGACTATATTTGATACAAAAAGATTAAACGTTATATAAAAATACTAATCGCTGTTCTTATGCCACATAGAAATGCGCAAGTAGTCAAGGCCTCCAAAGATATCATGATATCTTTTAATGGCGTGGACATGAAGTTGACCATTAATTCAGCTACAACAGAATTATCTGGCACGTATAGAGTTGTCGTGAGTAACGAATATGGCAAGGACGAATCATCGGCGCATCTTGTCGTCAGGGTAAATAAAAAAATGTCTATATTTTATTATATCTGGGACGTTAGGCAACCGTTGTTCTCCTTTTCGTTCTCGTTTTGGGTAATGAATTTTGTGATATATTCTTTATCGTACCTTTGTTTACGAGATTCCTATATTCTTTCCAAATGCGTGACTTGAATGCAATGTTTTAAAATTCATCCTCTTGTTACGAACGATCTATCGTGGATCGATTGTTTAAACATGTTGCCCATGTTAAATACGTTTGCCCATGAAATTAAAAATCCACCGTGTATACATTATATATGTCGAACCATGATGTGATAATTCTCTACCATGTCGCATGCACGTCCTTTCCCATATTATAGAAGAAGGAGGAAGAAAAGAAAGAAGAGGAAGAGGAAGAGAAAAAGAAGAAGAAGGTAGAAAAGAAAGAAGAGAAGAAGGAAGAAAAGAAGGAGGAAAAGAAGGAGGAAAAGAAGGAGGAGAAAGTAGAAGAGAAGAAGATAGAGAAGGTAGCGAAAAAAGAAGAAAAGAAGGAAGAAAAGATAGAAGAAGAAAAGAAGGTAGAACCGAATGATACATTTCCCATGTTTCATAAATTTCATCGTAATTATCTCCTCCTCTATTTCCCCAAATTTGTATTCGTTGTTTTTGTGACTAATGCGACATCATTACTACATACGCTATAAACAATAACAGAAGAACTGAGAAACAGGCATTTCTTTAATAAGTGAATCGTTCGCACGAAATATTTCTTACTATTTATTCTTACAAAATCGTGTAATCTCTAATGCATATCTGTTTCTCTCTTCTTCGTTGGGACAATCTGGCTCTGTTGAAACTTTATCGTTTTACGACACGAAAGGTGGATAATTCGGTATGCAGCAGTTATGAGGATGACGAAGATGATTTTTATGAGGATGAAACGATGGAGGAAGAGGAAGAGGAAGTGGTGAGTGTAATCGAATCCAGCATCACCGAGCCGATTGTCACAGAGCTACAATCAGAAAACTTTTCACAAATTGAGGTACACATACGCAAAATACACTCTCTACTCTCGATTACACATACACTTTCATATCTTTACAATATTTCGTAGCGTCGTATTTCACTTTGCCATATTATTGGATCTTCAGTCTACTGTGTGTCTAGTACTAGTTTATTATATCTTCTAATTAATCTTTTTCTATTTCTTTTTCTATTTTCATATATTCTCTGCTGTTACTTCAAAAGTATGACGCCTCTATATTTCTAGAACAGTCACTGCTTTTAGACATGAAATTGTATTTTTTTTTCAATTATTTTTTTCAAGGATATACCGGATTCGAAACCGAATGGTATCGACAGACCGAGTCTTAAAAAGGTACGATATAAATTTTTATTTTTGTTTTTTTTTTTTTTTTTATAAAAAGAGACTATTTTATAAGCTTTTTTCTTACGTAAAAACATTTGCTGAATTATGGGATAAATAATGTACGCAAAGAATATCTAAACAGGAACACACGACCGTTTCGACTCTGTATACTATATAATCCATTATCTGTGATTTTTATCCCTGTGATGTAAATCCTCTGTGTTTTATATGATTGTTCGTATCACTTGTGTTTGTCTTCTTCGAACAATGGGACATGGTAAAAGCTTTTTACTTTAAAATGCTTATAGATGTGTGATATAGAAATAGCACATAAAATAATTTATCGAAAATATTTTCGTTACCTTATTACTTTATAAAATGATCAAGTAGTTTACTTAAGAATTATCTATCTTTTATTTTAAAGACTATACAGTTTTATAGTTAAGACTTTCTTCTCCTTTTGAATGATCACAATTTGACATTGTTACGCTTTTGTTTCAGAAAATGGAGATTATACAGGTGAGTGTAAAAGCTCGAACGCCAGGTTTTTGGTAATGTATTCGCTCGAATTACGCTTAGAGAGAGAGATCTTTATTTAAGCTAAGAATTTATTTCAGCTAGAAACTATATAACACGTACAGCTTTGAAGCTATGCATATATTATTTCAAATGTTCAAGAAATAAACGAGATAACGTGCGTTTGTCGTTGTTAGCCTTTACATCGTAATATAGGGCATACATTTATCACATTGTTTTTACAGAGCATCGTTCTTAAAATTTTTACTTTACATTTTAGCTTATTAACGATATTTGCTTTTATTTTTTCAGCTTTATACCATATATATTGCTTATTATTATTTGCTTATAATGTAATTTGCTTTTTCAGTGCAGCTTACTCATGCATATTGTTCATATTGAATTTGTACGTATTTTAAGTGTCATAAATTGAAGTAATTATTAAATATTGTACACTTTCCTATATCTTTTTTTTGCAGAAGCTGGGTTTTGAGTGTGTATTATATGTGCAAGTCCCCTAAATTTTTTGTTTAAATCCTTGAAATTTATCAGTACTGCATGTTATTTTGTTATCTATCGAGTGAGAGTAAAATGAATGAATAAGCTTCATGAATATACGTAAAAATTTTCCTTCAGTTTGATCGTAATAAAGTAAACACGATATACTCGTATAATATCATTTTGATTGGATAATTCGAAGAACGTAAATTTTTAAATCAAGTCCATTTTATTCTCACTGTAATAAAATGTGTTCTCTTGACAGTATATTTAAATATAAATACGTCTGTTTTACGAAACACAGAAAGAAGAAGAGACATTCAACAACGTAGAAAAGGTCGAAGAGAAGAAAAAATCGATCAAGGTAAAAATAATTACGTGTACATTATTAATTATATATATACATACATATATATATATATATATATATATATATATATAAACTAAAAACATTATTCATTATATTTGTGAATTGTAGAAGAAACCTGACGAAAAGATCGAAGATAAAAAGGAGGCCGAAGCTGTAAGTACAATTACATATCTTTTGTCGAACATTTAACATATAACAAATTTGATTTACAGAAGAAAATCATTAAGAAGAAAGAACCTGAACCTACAAGTCGTAAGCAGTCTATTAGCAGGGTTGGTATTCTATGTATTTCAAAATATAGAAAAGAAATTATGAGACGTAGCGATTATTTTTTATGTAATTCGTTATTGTTTCAGGTGGAAGCTTTGCGAACGGAAAGTCGTCGTAGCTCTCTAGTTATGACTCAAGAACAGGTATTATACGAAAGCATTTATTCATTGTACTTTCAATATTTGTTTCGTACATCGTTAATTTAATTCATTCATTCATGAAACAGTTATACACATTTTTTTTTCGCACGTACAGATAACAGAAGATGGTTCTACATCACCACAACGTCGTGTTTCTATACAAAAGGTACACAATACATACATGCACATACGAATCTTGTAATTTTTCACGACACAGCGCACACAGACGTTTCATTAATCGAGGGAAAACAGAGCAAATACCATCGTTTAATCAAATCTGTTTTATAATCCATGTGCTATTATATTAATCGATATTAAATTGTTATAGACCGAAGAGGAAATTAAGACGGAGAGTAGAAGATCTTCGATCATCGAAAAGAAGAAGGCTACCGTCGAAAAGGTAAAAGTTATGGTATTATTTGTTTATTAATCTAGTGAATAACAATAAGTAATATAGATGTTAGCATGTCGATTTTATGTAAATTGTTAAAATTTTTATCATTTTTTATTTGTGTCATCATTATTAGTGACAATTGGGTAAGTTTTATATGTTTGATCTTCTTACGTTCGACAAAAGAAGAATTTTATAATCTTTGTGAATAACACTTTATCGATAATTAATATATGTATAACGAATACAGAGAAATATACGAAATGACAATTATGTCAAATATGAAAAGGTACAATATTTCACTAGTATATTTTTCGATGGTCTTTTAGAGAAATGTATCAGGTATAAGATATAAAAAATCTATTGCCACGTTTCTTGATAATCGGACAAAGGTACCCAACGCACATACATTATACATATACATTTGCATATCTCCAAATTTATTTATTTATTTTTTTTAATATATTTTTGTTTGAATTGGATGTTTAGAAAAGTGCAGAAACTCCAGGAATAGGAGATACATTTTGCAGATCTATTGATAATAAAAAGGTACACTTATCGACGAGTTGATCGACAGTACAACAATGTTATACGGTAGCGGATTAAAACTAAATCTATTTGTAGGATGAACCAATCTCGAAACATACGATTCGAACACAAAATTCTCCGGAAATTAAAATTAGGCCACACGCAAACGAACACGATAAAGAAATTGAGGTACACAACACGCAAGATGATTAAAAAATAGTTATTTTTCAATAATTTACAATAATCTATATATTTCGCGTTAAATCAACAAATTTTAGGATATATGGGCATCAAAACCTGATTCTCGCGAATCGAAACACAGTACAAATGACGAGGTATAAAATTTATTGTATTTACATTGCAAGTATTAAATTAAAATTAAGAATTAAATTGAAAAATATTACGAATCAAATTTTAGAGTATTCCGAAATTGGCAGACAAGTTCAGCGAACCTAAACCTGACCATGAAATTGAGGTATATGATACACGTTAGAGTTAAATAATACATGAAATATCTTTTTAGTATTTGTTATTTTCACACTAATGTAAATACCTTTAGGATATATGGGCGGTGAAATCAGATACGCCAGTCGTAAAACATACTAAAACTCAGGTATACGGCACAATACACACAGTTAGAACATATATTATCTTTTATGGGTCGTATAACGCAGTATCATTAATCAGTCGTTACGGCTTGCATTTTAGGACATGCCAAAACCATCCATACAATTACATAAACCAGAATCTGAGGATGAAATAGAGGTACCCACGACACCCACGACATTTATATAACACTCACCATGTGTATACTTAGGACACAATATATTTTTAATTTTAAACATGTATAATTTTAGGATATATGGGCATCAAAACCTGAATTTGATAATTCTAGTAAAAAAAATCAGGTAGACGATATATTATTTTTATATTTTTTTCAATAATTATTTTTTGCTTAGCACACATTTTTAACAGTGATTAAGTAGACACAATGCGTTCTTTTAGGATATATCGAGATCATCCTTCGCACCACATACACCTAATAAATCCAGTAGAGATATTAAGGTATCGCATGTCACACTTAAAAATTTGTAAATTTCTACAAAGTACGGTACATAATTTATACACGAGAACAAACAATTTTAGGATATAAAGCAACCAAAGACAGAACATCGCGAACAAAATATTGCTGGAAAAGTTAAGGTATACGTTGCACTATACTCGCTTTTGTCAGCACTTAACTTTTTATTTAGTTTTATATGTTACTCGAAGGGATATATATATGTGTACATAAAGTAGCTTTAAATACATAAAATTTTAGGCTGCACCACAAAAGATACTCAAACGCGATTCATCTTCAAGCGACAATGATATAGAGGTACATCAGTGCGATCGATTTTATTTTTATTCACGATAGATTTATTTTTATTTATTTATTTTTTATTTATCTCTATTATTTCAGGATATATGGGCAACTATGCCTGAAACTCAAACACAAAAATCTAATATAAAAGATAAGGTATAATATATTCGCACACGCAATTAATATTATTCATTCGTACATAGATCATTTACTTATACTATGTTTTAGGACACCCCAAAATATACATCGAAAATAAACTCACGCGAGCCTCCTAAAGACTCTAAAGTATATATATATATATTGTATATTACATTAATTACATTGTCAGACACATCCATTATTACAATGTACACTGAAATATATTGTAAATAATTTTAGGAAGCTTCTCCACCGAAAATCACAGCACCCAAAGAAAAACTTGATAAAAAGGACGAGGTATTACGAAATAATCTCATACAATATACTTATACTCGCACATTCTACTTGTAGTATGGATGATTAAGAAAGTATCTCATTTTAGGAATCTTCAGAAACTGTTCCTAAATTGCGTCCGCTCAAACCCGCGAATAAAATTAAGGTACACGATCGTACGACAAATTTATCCAACAATATCACATAGACAATACATTTTCAAAATCTTCGTAGATTGTTATATACAAATATTTTATTTTAATCTTCACAAGTATAGATAGAACTTTGGTTTCAGGACGAAGAAATTAAAACTAATATAACCGCCATTGATAATAAGGAAAAACCTGAGGTACACATATACAATACGTATACGATACATACACCACGTCGTATTTTTTATTTTACTCGATTTAACACGTTTTTATTTTTTTAGACGAAACAAGACACAAAACAAAAAATTGACACACAAACACCAGCAGAACCCAAGGTACACACGACACGATACAATTTTATTTTTATACTTATACAAAATTCTTCATTATAAAATATTTAAAAAATATATACTAACATTTTTTATGCATACGTATCAAATAATTTTTAGGAGGAACCGAAAGTTAAAGCAAAAAGTGTACCAAGTAAATCTGTGGATACTAAGGTACATTTTGACTTTGAAACACTCAGGTTTTATTTCGGTTACCTTGCATTTATGATAAAAGAAAAAAAAAAAAAATCTAATAGAATCGTTGCATTCATTCGTAGGTTGAAACCAAAGCGAAAGCTAAGACATTAACCAAACCTGAGGAACCAAAGGTACACATATTGAACGAATATACAGTTAAACAGTAGATCTCGTAGTTGATTTTTTCTTAGATACATGTGACATTCAAATTGTGTTTTTTTAGAAAGAGGAACCTAAATCCACTATTGAAAAACGCGACGCGAAACCTAAGGTACATAGACACTTGCAATGTATTCATTCGTTTACACGCATCGTAGGCCTCATCATATAACCGAGCACACGTTCAAAGCACATTAAACAAAAATGATACATCGTTCGTTTCATGCACTTTTATCATAACGCATTTAATTTTTTTTTTCAGCGATGCCATCTTATTGTCATTCCAATAATTTCATATATTCTCAGTAATTACATTATATTCTCATTCATAATATATTACTACGAAGTAGAACATATTTACAAACTAAAAATCGTATATTAAAATTAATGAATACTTTTTAGGAGGAACCAAAAGCCACACTAAAACCGGAAGAAACCAAGGTACACACAACAACACTCAATACATTAAATTACATAGAAAAATACTTTATACGCAAAGAATGAAATGGCATAAGTTCTCGATATTATTACAATGATATTTATTTTTAGAAGGAAGAACCCGATAAACGTAAAACACTCGGCAAACCCGAGGAACCTAAGGTACATAAGTCATTCGCATTCAAGCATAAATAACAATCAAATAATACATTTCATTACACGCTTATATAATCGCGACAAAGTAGAAAACGAATCACGATGTTTATCAGATATCATTTTCAAGAGTATTTTTAAATGTGTAGCCTTTTTGCAATGATCTCATGTTTATAAATTATTCATGAAACGTTTTGTCTGTCTGTGTTTACAGAAGGAGGAACAAGAAAGGAAACTTAGTCTCAAGCAAAGTATTAAAGTATGTATATCACGTATACGATATATGTAATGTAAGCAACGTTTGTACTATAATAAAAATTCTTTTTTCTTTTTTCTTTTATAGATCGAAGAAGAAAAGAAGTCTTTGAACAAAGTCGAACTTAAGGTGAGTGTTTGTGTGATTTTTTAACGAGTGAAAATTTGTATTATTATCAATATACATATAATACATATAATTATTAAATAACAAAGCGTACAATACACATAACGTAACGATATTGGAATTTGGTAATCGGTAATCATAAAAACGTATAAAATACCGTTCGCAATTATCACACAAATATTTCAAATACAGCCAAAGGAAATCCAAGGCACTGAAGCGAAACCAAAACTACGTAGACCACCAAAACAAGAAGTTAAAACCGATAATTTTCAAATGATACAACTCAAACCAGTTGCAAGAGATACATCAAAGCCTCAGCAGGCTACAAATGGCACTATTGAGTTGAAGGTATCCTTGCACACAGGAATCTCAGCATCTCTCTGTCTCTTTCTCTCTCTTTCTCTTTCGTTTCAATCCTCTAGTGCTAAACAAATTTATCTAAATATTCTCTTCTTCTTTGTTCTTCCTCTCTTGTAATTAAAAATGATATAACTTCAACAAAATATTCTGTGACTCACAATATTGACTCACAGCATTCTTAGAATGGACTTGTACATCTTCGAACTTCATATACTTTACTATCTTTTTTCTATGTCTTTCTCTTTACGTCAGTTTTATAACTGATGTCTCTTATTCTCTATGGACTTTAACTTATCCTTTCTATGTTACACACCTTCAATGCATCTTACAAAAAGTCTACTAAACTTGATCTATATGTTTATAAAATATCTTTCTGCTTTGATATTTCTAATTTTCTACAGCTTGTTCTTGGACGATGAACTTTCCTGTCAAATTCTAACGTATATGTTCTATCTGTAAATAACAATATATGTGTATATTACAATTATGCAAGGTTTTCTAAAAATTTCAAACTTTCCAAACTTATAAATTAATTAAGAAAGCATATCGAAAAGGTAAGATAAAACTGATTCTGTAATCATATATGTAAACTTACACTTCCTTTGGATGTAATTAATTCTACGTTTATAATCTACACATCGCACTGCTCTTTCTACTCTTCATCTCACACTTGTCATTGATAACACACTACTCTACCCTCGTAATATTATTTTATCCTAACGCGTGTAAAAATTAAATATGATTTTGTTTTGAATTTTGCAACGTATAGAAAGTCGAAAAGGCAGAGAAGCAAGAGGTAAAGAAAGGAAAAGTTACAAAAGGGCGAAAGGAGAGCAGCTATGAACTTCCAGAAATTCCTGATTACGAGAGACCAGTTCTTGAGAAACCTCAAGAGTTTGATTTCGGCGAACGAGTAGGTCGCGAGAAAACAAAACTGGATAGGCCGGCGACACAGGTAAGAAAATAGTCGATCGACATCAAATTTCATGAAAAGTAAAATGTTATTAATCTTGTTTTTTTTTTTTTTTATGTATCTTTTTCATCACTCCATGGAATAGAAATTCGACTCGAAGGTGAGTGATAGAATTGACTTTTCATCTCCCAACGATACAAGATAACCAGATAAGATCGTGTCTACTCGAATAAGAGAACAAAAATAGATATCTTCAAAGGAGAGACAATTTCAACACTTTCTTCAATTTTAGATAAAGAATGTCTAGGCTTGTACCGCAAGTAGAATCATCCCACTAGATCGCGAAAGGCGTATAAATTCAATGATGATTAAAATCTTAAGAAGAAGATTTATAGCTTGGCAGATTTATGTAGGAATGTTCATTCCCGTAGGCGTAGATACGTCCTGCCTGAGAACGGCGAGAAAAAAAAGCGATTGGTGAAACAGAAATTGGATAGCAAAGGTCGTCTCCGTAATTAGCCCGGGCATCGCGATTCCATCGAATCCAACGAAATCGAATAAAAGCGTGTATCTTGTCCGCGATCATTCGGTCGTACGGTCGACGTACGATATGTCGACGGTGACACAGAATCCTGGTTGGCGCGCGTTGCCAGAGAGCCTTCGTCATATTTTCCGAACTCGTAAATGTCCGAAGGGCGCAACGAGCGACGACGACACAAATACTCGAATGGCACTGTCGCCGTTATATATACAATAATAATCGCAATTAAAACGACTCGATTTTGCGAGAGGTAATGATCATCCAAGTCTCGAATCTCTCGTTTCGGTTTCCCTTGGCAACCGACGAATGTCTCTCATCCATGTGAAGAGAAATCCGAGGGAGAGGGCAAGAGATGAAACTCTTTTGGCAAATAACTCGTCGTATGTCACCACCCCTCGCGTAGATCTTCCCCGTTTTTATTCGTGAAAACGAGGATGGAGAAAACATCGATCGCTATTTTCGGTCTTATTGCGTTCCTCTCTCGGTCGAGACACCTTTCCTAACTGAGGTTCCCCTATCGAATCGAGAGATCAGTCGTAATCTCCTTACGATCGAGATCGCATTAAATCGCATACTTTATTGCTTCTCGAAAGATAGACTTTCGCTCCTAAATTGTTTTTCATTCACGGAAAACGGTAACGTTTATCTATTTTATCGAAGACATTTATCACTTTGTGCGAAATTGAAACTTCCTTTCTCTTTCTCTCTCTCTCCCCCTGTCTGTATATTTATCGTAGCGTTTACTCGTGCACTTTCCCCATCAAAGCAAATGTGAAAACTTGATTCGTCATTGCAGCCAAAGTTGCCGGAGATCAAGGCACCGGAGGCACCAAAGATCGAAGTTATTAAAGACGTAACACCAGCAGGAAGCAGAAAGGGATCTTTGATACCAGGAAGTGGTTCGACCAGTCGACGTGGTTCTCTCATACCACCCGAAGAATTGGGTCGTAGACCTAGCCTGATCATCAGTGACGAGGTATGTTACGAAAGAAATTGCAATTTGATCCTCAAGGTATATCGACTGCTGTATAAAAAACAAAAAGGACCAACTTGAGAAGTGCAACGGTTGCTTTTCTTAGACTCGCGTATCTGATACGCGCAATATATTTTTCCTTGTCAAATAGGACCTTTTACTAAAGATGCTATAATACCGTTGCACCTCTTCAGATTCGCATGACCGAACGATCTACTTCGAAACGATTAGTATCAAACGACGGCACAAAGAGCTGTTAACGGATCTTTGTCTCGTCAAGATCTTCGATAATTAGGATCGTTTTGTCAAAACGCCAGATAAACTTACCTAGTATCTAGTAATGACTAGAGCGACTCTAAAAATATCTACGTTCACGAGCGAAGCTTATTCTGGTAGAATTATTCACATTACGCACTAATGTTTTTAGCGCCGAAAATATTTTTCGAACTATAATTAGTCGGGAAATGATCCTTTCTCGAGTTTAAACGTTTTGAAATAGATCGGTCTGTCTTCCAATCGATATTCTTTCAAGTTCGTTGCGCTGTCGAAGCTATCCGTTCGATAATTTTAGATACAAAGTTTCGTTTGAAACTGAATCGAACGATCGATACGGGAGGAAAGATAGTTGGAACGAAAAAGCAGAAAGAAACTTGTAAGAATCTCGATTGTACGTCCTAAAAAAAAAAAAGAAAAAAAAAATGTTGAAAAAATGCTGATATAAGATGCTAGGTGAACGAGTAGGTAGATGACTAGCTACAGCTGGTTAGCTCTAGATTTTTTTGAGTTTTTTTTCCTGAGTTCCGTAGAAATATTCGTGATATTTAGCGATCCTACCCGTGATGATATTAGCAATAGATATCCATAGACGTAAAGTCCCAACGAGTTTCTGTGAAAGTGTCTTTAGAAGGTCAGCAGGAGTGTGCGTTATTTTTAGTGTCAGCAAAGCGTGAAATTTAGATTAGCTACCTGTTCGTGAAAAGTCCATGTACCCAGCTTCTGATGCACCAACCTTCGCTCCTCTTCCATCGCCTGTCCTTGATTTGCTAAACACGCAAAGCAACCGACTGTACTACTATTCCAAGATGAAAAAGGCAGGAGGCATCTTCGACGTAAAATCCTCAAGCAAGTTGAAGATTTCAGTAAGGGGTATCGAAAACGAAATCGACGA
Source organism: Vespula pensylvanica (assembly GCF_014466175.1). Classification (NCBI taxonomy): domain Eukaryota; kingdom Metazoa; phylum Arthropoda; class Insecta; order Hymenoptera; family Vespidae; genus Vespula; species Vespula pensylvanica. The sequence goes on from NC_057694.1 coordinate 8,022,427, forward strand.
TGTCGTAGCAACGTTGGGAAACTATCCGAGGAGTACGTTCTTGTAAACGGCCCGATTTCCGAAGATGGCTCGTCTCGAGGATCATTCTATATTTCATTATTTCATTGTCTATTAATATATATGTATATACGAGAAAATGAAACATGTACACATAGCTATGCTCGCACACACAACACTACAGGCACATTTAGCTGACAAGAACACAGTAGTAAACAACAATTTGGTCCATAGGAGAATAGGAAGCTGCGGCCCGGCGAGGTAGTGGACGAGCGCAAGGTGAGAAAAGTCTCTAAAAGCGAAGGAGCGAATGCCTCGTCTGCAACCTTACTCAACTACCAATGCATTTCTTCTACTTTCATTCCACTTTTGACTCACATATTCTTTTACACAATTTCATTGGAATGACGGACGAAAAGAATTACGCGCTTATTAAATCAGGCTCTTCGATCGATATCATCGATCAATCTTTCGTCGATTTTTCTTTATCACGTTTGTAATATTCCATCGATCGGTATCACCTAACGGCGTACACTTTTCTTTTCGTCCGTCTGTGCCTGCTCACTACTACTATTTATTGTTTAATATTTACTCGCTATGAACGTATTTTACACTACATTATTCGCAAGCATGCGTACGTCGACGTAAGAAAGCTGAAAATTTGAGTAGCCACTTGATTCGTAACGTCGAATATTACGATTACGTCGATGGAATGCAAGCATGCAATTGTAGAGCAAAGATTCCTCTTATAATACTTGTCGTCGAGGAGAAGCATTTGATATTTTTTTTATTTTTCTTTTTTTCTTTTTTCTTTTTTTTTTTTTTTTTTTTTTTTTTTAAATAGATTCGACGATCTATGAGATGGAATCTTTACTCTCGTGTAACTCTATTTCGATATGTTGTCGTAATGATTATAAGCTAAACTATTGACCAACGTATAAAATGCACCTGCACCTGGCACGGATCTGCTGCCTGAACCGAGTCTGTGTGCACTACAAACTCGATAATAATGACACTATTAAAAAAATTAATATAATAATAACAATCGACGTGAGAAAGAGAATAGAAAAGGACGAGGCGTGTCCGGTACATTCGCTGACAACGACTATCGATCACTCTTTTGCAAGGTTTCGAATTTCTTTTGGCTAAAGAACCTATGCTAACGTTCTTACTCGTAGATCAAGTGTCTTGGCAAGCATTGTCTGCAAAAAGACACTCATTGGCGTTAACGAATGTTTAGGACGTACGAGGAGCAGCGACTGCATGTGAATCATGTCATCTTGTAAATATCTTGTAGTAAGAATGCGTTCACGCGAGAGAAACACTTGTTACATTTTGCTCGCTGCAAGACTTGTCGCTATTAATTCCAAGCTAATCAGGAGGAAGGACGAATGATGATTTCTCTGGGTTACCATCGTCCGTTATATAGCGAGACTTGGATATTAATGTCTCTCTCTCTCTCTCTCTCTCTCTCTCTTTCATTCTCTTTTACGAACATTGTATAACAGATTTATTCGAGATCAATTTTTCCCTGTTCTCGCCAGACACGCCTCGTGCTTGCACGAGCCCTCTCCTCGAGCGCAAAAGATTCAATTATTTTCATTTTCTAACGAATGAAATTATATTAGAACGAAATGCGTTCGAGGAAGAAGGCATTAGAAGTCGTGACGGATCGTCCGATGATCGCCTATAGGCGTTACTATGTGAATGCGAATATATATCACTGATTTTTAACCGCACTTATATCGGAATAGCGTACGTTTGATAGTGTCGCCCGATACTATGGTAAGACCGAGCCTCGAATAGCAACAATGACCTTGTGTTTGTCTACAACAAATCTTTATCCTTCGTCCTTTCGTCTATGTCCGTTCCTCGAGAGGTATCATTTGATTCATGGTTTCTTTTTTCTCTTTTCTTTTATTGTGCCGTCTTTTTCCGTTTCTTCTCTTCTCTCTGTTCGCTCGTTTGTTCGTATTTTTACGTACACAAACACAATTCTTTCTATCGATTCCTTCGATCTGTTCTCACATCGATTATCATTATTATCGAATTCCTATAACTCACGAATTCTCGACAATAATTTGAACATGGACATTCACATAAAAACGCTCGATGTACTCTACGCATCGTCCACATAGATACATAGTCACTCTTGTCAAGACGCGATCGAAGAAAGATCTTTGTCGATACCATTTGGAAGAAAGGAGAAAGTTTTTTTCTAACGCGACAAATTTTTCGTCAAAAGCTCATATCCGCATCTATGATTTTTTACAGTTGGGAAAGTTACGACCCGGGGAGGTGTTGGACGCTAAGGTGAGATTTGTGTTCGCTATAACACAAAGCTTACCTACCAAGTACCATCACCTGCAACATTTTACAATTTTATCGTTTTACAGCTGCACTGTTTCTTATTCCTATTGTTTCACACCCTGCCCAATTCTCTTTGAGCCCTGCCCTATACTTTATGTATTTTATTTCTTATTCTTCGCAATCTTCATCCCTCCGATTGAACTTTTATCGAAAATCGTGGATCACTTCGTCTGGCGATCAAATTGCGTTACGTATTTTTTATCGTTTGGCCATGCCCGATCATTTTTATGGAATCCAGCGATCAAAGAAATTAGAGCACCTTTCGAGAATCGTTGATTGATCGCCACGCGAACGTGATTCCTTTTCTTAAATGTACATGCTCAGCTTAACGACAAATTACTCAAAGTACTCAAACAAAATAATGAAGTTTCAAGTAACAATGACAACTAAAAACAAGCCCAATGGCACAAGCCCTTGCCGCCCCAAGCCCTCGCCCCTTGCAAGAAGTAACGACACGTTATCACGAGACGACAATAATGATAATAATAATTTTGTAACCTTTTTTAGCTAAATTTTTTGGGGCTGATATACTATCGTTGCCGCTGCTACCGCATTCTTACGCTATCATCCGCAACCCCCGACAGATACAATTTTTAGGATATCGACGATATTATGATATTTCATCATTTTGCTGTCTTCTTTCTTTCTTTACTATTGTTTGGACAGGCTACGATACGTGACGATCGACTACGGCTCATCAACCAGATTACAAGCCCGCCCCATTGATCTTTCTTACTATCTCTATCTCTACATTTTTTTATTTTTCATGCACCACGAACAGAATAAGTACGGGCGCCCAGGCGAACTGCAGGACAAAGAGGTTAGCACCAAATTCGTCGTGAATATGTCGCGCACGTTATCTCGAATAGAGTTTTCCTTTCATTTCCTTTTTTTCTTTTTTTTCTTTCTCTATCTCTTCCATTGATGATCTTCCAAAATCATTTATGTGTCTGTTCATAAAAATATTTATATACATATATATATATTTTTTATATATATATTAATCTTTAGAAAGAGCAACATAAAATGGTCTTTGTTGGACTTCGTTCTTTGTCGAGATCGAACGAAATGAAAAATTAATCGCGAAGGTTCCAACGCAATGCAACCGACGCGAATGCACGTTCGTCCGACTAAATACGGAGTCTTACTACTGCGCTAAACAGACCGTTCTGCCCGCTGTACAGATACTGCTTAATTCGAGCGAATACGTCTATGTATTTAATTCCTTGAGAAAATTGGATAACAGTAATGGTGGTAAGCTAGCTTTTTTTTTAGTACATTTGTTTGACTTTGTTTTTTTTTTGTATCACGTTGAAAGTATGTACATACATACATACATACATACACGTATATATATATATATATATATATATATATATATATATATATATGTGTGTGTATGTGTGTAATACGTATGTATATACATATGTATATATACATTTGCATTTACATTCCGAAGTGTTCCCGATTTTTGTAGAACCCGATGTCGAATGATGTACCACCATTAGTGATTCAAGTAGCAATAAAATCGTATCACTTTATTGTACATAGAAATTTGCTGCTTGATTTAGTATGAATATATGTGTAAAACAAAAATAATTTTTCGTGTATATTCGTTAAGTACAGATGTAAGGATAATTTTCGTGCTCACACTACGTGTTCATCGTTTATTTGTTGGCATTAGATCTAGTCGAAAGCATTCTGATCATCGATATACATAATAATTGCCACGGACAAGGCGTTTACGATCAACAATATCGATCGGCGTTTTATTTCTTTACCAACAATTCTTCTCGACAATAAAATTAAAATGTTCTCGTCTTGGCCGTGGTTTGTAAATATGATTTATCTTATCTCTTTGTAAATAATCTGTAAATAATTGTACGATTTATTGGTAGATGACTTTAGAACCACAAATTGTTTGTCATCCTCATTGGAACCTGAGAAAACCGTTTGGTATACTAAAAGATACTTTCAACGTAAAAAGTGGTAAAATAACATCGTTTCTTGACGATTAGCCCGTTTCTCGAATCTATCTTTCCTCATTTTTTTTTTCTCATCTCTGTCATCTCCTCTATCTAACAATCAACGACGAAATATTATGAATTATTTGGACGTTCATAAATTATTTGACGATCTATCGACGATATACTTTTAACCAATTAATTCAATTTTTTAACCATACCCCATGAAAACAGAACTCACTCAAATATAAAACATATCCTTTTAGCTTTTAGATAATATCAGCGATTTAATAAAAGAACATAGAGCGAGCGCGTTGACAGCAGCTTGTTTTTATTTGCATATATCACTATCAATGAATGAATTTATTGTCAGTCTATCAAATCTAATTACCTAAAATAAAGTATGGCGTATTGACTGAGTGGTCTTTCGGATTATTCTTTTCTTCATGGCTTACAGTGGAATTTAGGTTCTTCAGAATCAAACTGACCTTTGCTTTTCTTTTTCTCCTTTGCTCTCTCTCTCTCTCTCTCTCTCTCTTTCCCTCTTTTCATCTATCTATCTACCTATCTATCTCTATCTCTCTCTATCAGTACGCCAAATCATCGAGAAAATCATACGCATCTTCTTTCACGTTTCACGAATAATTTCATATGATATATTCGTCTAATACAACGTTTATCATCCATATATCATGCGTGTTTAGGACACATCACGATCTCCAGAAACATATAGATATGTAAACACATAGAAACCTGTCATCACATACTCCAAGTGTGTCCAATCACCTGTGTCGTTTAATATGTTCCAAATATATTCATCTGTCGGCTTCATGAATTCGAGAACTTATACGAGTTTCTTGAAGTTATTGTTGCTGTAAAATAAGTGTAATAGGATCATTCGATGAGTCATTAAATTTTAACAATCGACTTTAATCGTCGACCCGTTTAATGAATTAATCGATCGATCATACTTTTTGCATTCGCCATAGTTCACCTCCCTTTGTGTATTATTCCTATCGTGCTAATAGAGGCATCCTGGTAGAGGATGAGTATACTAGTGTCACTAATGGATTGCACTCACTTATGTGACTAACGTGTAGATATTAAAAGCTTACTTAACATTGTGACTTATTGCCGTGACTAAATTGTATCTAATCGTGGACAATGCCAAAGAATTATGATGCGAATTCGTATGGAGATCTGTCGTTCTAATCTACCACTAATCACTTTATTCGTAATATTTGACGAATCTTGACGGATCACTGTACGAAATCGCGTACTTTATGCCTACGATAAAGCTTGGTAGAACTATTACTATTGGCTAATATTTTTGCGATAAATGAAATCAGTGATATAATCAATGAATGATGAATACAGAGGCGTCGTCCAAGCACGGACGTAAGGAGACCCAGCGTGGCGGACCTCGAGAATAAAATCAATCAACCTAGCACACCTCTTCGAGATGTTGGACCACCAGGACCACCGCAAATCGTTGACGTCCAGGAATCGTATTCCGCCGTCGAAGGTAATGCCTTTTCTTTTCTTTTTTATTTTGAACGGCAAAGAAAGGTTCTCACTGTCTTCTGTCGTAACGTAGATTCGACGGCGTACCTCACCGTTGCGGTGGAGGGTACGCCTGCGCCAACCTTCAAGTTCTACAAGGGCATCACCGAGATCATCGAAGGTGGCCGTTTCAAGTTCCTCACGGATACGGAAACCAATACGATCACCCTCTGTATGAGGAAAACAAAACCCAACGATGAAGGCACTTACAAGATAGTCGTTAGCAATATACATGGAGAGGATTCTGCCGAGATGCAGCTCTACGTATCCGGTAAGTATTACGTAAAGAAACGCAATTGTCTGCGTTGCCTGTATATTATACGATGAATTTTCTTCAGACGCCAGTGGCATGGATTTCCGTGCAATGTTGAAAAAGAGAAAATATCAAAAGTGGGCGAGAGAGGAAGCGGAACAGGAGAAGGTAGATTTGAAGGAAGTGGAGAAACCCATGCCGGCTTTGAAGAAAGTAGAAAGGGTAATAATCCATATTTTTCATCTCTCCCTGTACGTTACATTCTAATTCTACGTTATCCTGGTACATAATTATACTATACGATTTTTCTATACGAGTATAGAAATTTGTCACACACGTGCACCATTTCATTGTAATTAGCTAAAAAAAACATTGCATCGTGCCGATGTGAAATTGTACAATAACACGTCACTAACAGCTCGGTGCACGAGACGAATATCGAATGAATTATGCATCGTTGTTGTCAACACATCGTTCCAAGCTGCCGATTCGTTTCTTTCGGAGCAAGTAATGGGTGACGACAATGAAGGCAAGTACGAAGGGTAGCTTGGATCTAATCATCTTGACAATTTTTGCAGATTTTCGAAGAAGGGTGTACTTTTACCAAACGTGACGTTTCAAAACTATCTCATGATACTTTGTCAGTTGTTTCTTCTTTCTCTTTTTCTTCCTTTCTTATCTACATTTGACACTTCTCGTAGTCGCTGCATGGCAGCGAGCTGCATGGTAGCGAACTACACGGAAGGAGCTGGTACCAAGACGGGTTGGAAATAGTGATCTTGACGGAGGGTCAGGAAGTCTATCGAATTCCTCTTGACAAGAAGGAAGAACCTAACTGGAGCTGGCTCAAGGTTTTCGAGCAACCCTATGTAGTAATTCCTGCAAAATGACGACGTTACCCTTTGAAAACGCGCCGAATATACGTGTCGACCGAGTTTTGTACGAGCGCCGTCTTGTCTACACTTCCGTACTTTTGTTATTTTATTTGTAAGAGTCGTTACGACGCCGACACATTACTTTGCACGACGTTTTTCATCATATCGATTATAATCAAAACGTTCACCTTATTCATTTTTCATTATATTAACAATTTTTTGGTAGCTGCTAGAACCATTTTGTTTGAAATATTCCGGTAATATTCAACATTGATTAGATATAACCGACATTGGATAACGAACGATTGTTTATCTTTCTCCTTTTTTTAATAATCTATACGATCATTTTTATCTTGCCCCCACCCCCATGCACTCACTATATAATTTAGAGTTAATGCTGGGCTTCGTGTATTTTTAAATTCACACGTTGCACTTTCATCCGTAACTACGAATCGAATCAGATCTCACATCTCATGTTTCATCGTCATCAAAACTGGTAGATTTATCACTCTTAATTCGATTTAACGAATCGTGGATAATAGTAAACGCCTTACTTATTTCATAACTCTGTTCACTGTAAAATTCATTTCCTTTGTGTTACTTCGACTAACGGCTTGATACGTTATATACGTGTAATAATAATGTAATGTACTTAATATCAATTAAAAATTGAATGCATCGTGTAAATGTAACACTTAACTGGAAAAAGGAGCAAGCATTACCTCTAAATTTGTAATCATATCGTTGAAAAACATGAAGGATCTCTCGAAACCGATATTTTCCAAGCCCTCGCGTAATGAGATAAAGACGAAAGAGTTTATCAGAATTTATCGGTCTCATTACTATATTTCTCTGCGAATATCTTTTCATTAGCTTGCTTCGGAGCAAGATCTAGATTGAAAATAGATGAAGAAAATCGGTTATTCGAGTTCCTTGAAAATCGGTATTTGATTGGTAAGAGTGGAATTAACGGTCATGTGTGTGTGCCTCGCATGCAGGACGTCTTCGACATTCATCGCAGGCCAAGTTTGCAGGAGCTAATCGTCGACTGGCCGATACTAGTGGCAAGAGTCAAGGAAAAGGTTCGCGATAAATCTTAAGGCAATATTCCTCGCATTCCTTGATTCCAGTTGAACAGCCTCGAAATGAAGCCTCTGCCAATGCCCCGCCAGGCTTTTTATTATTTTCATTACGCGTGTATTCTGGTGAATTATCAATTCATTTCACACTGAAATTAGTCACTCAGAGTCATTGTACCATTCGGTCACGTCAAGATCACTGTAATTCACCCGAATATATTTTTTTATTCTTGGAATTTTTACAATCGTCCTTAAGCAAAGTCGAAAGTGTCTTTGAAATCTCCCGCTATGAGCTTTCATTATTGACTATTCGATTTGCCTTATTGATTATCATTCGATACGTGAGTTGTGCGATTATTTTTAATAATCAATATTGCTTTGGCCAGCGCTTATATTTTTAACGAAACGCCAGCTTCTGAAAACCGTACGTTTATAATAATATGGTTGAGCAGTATTGATAGTGTTGTATCATTTTAATCATTGACTCATATTAATCAATTATCGTTTTGTAGAGTTATCTATATTGTGACACTAACTAAAATAAGTTCATTTTATAAACTGTACGAATCGAAGTAAAGTAAGTCGCGCAACGATTGATATTTCAAGTAGCGTTGCTATCGTTCGTTCAAACCGATAGTATTTTCTCACGATGAAGATTATCTTATATTTGTTTAACACGCTCGAAGGGTTCACGAGAGTTAACTGCAGTTGGATTTTATTATTTTTAGAATAGTGGATCGCGTAGGCCCTCTCTGGCAGAATTAATACCCGACTGGCCGACGCTGCATCACTTCACCAAGATGGAGGTTGGATCTGCTCCTCGATGGCGTGATATATCTTTATGATTTCACGTGATATATATATACATATATATAATGCCTGTTTATCTGTCGCATCACACGAGAGCCTTAAAAAGTTCTACTCTATTCTTACTCTCGCTAAAGGCTCACCACTAAGGGCATTTCTTCTCAACTTTACGTCTCTTTCTCTTTTGGAAACTTTCATCGTTACTATCAGTCACTATCATCATGGAATGTCCTATCTTCACGTTTACTTCCATTAATTATTTCACAATCTATCAAATTAAGCAGAAACATCTTTCTACGATCATAGATTTCTTTCTCACATTTCTTTGTAAAGTTATCAATTCTCACCGCAAACTTTGACTATATCTCACTTTCGTTTAGGTATAGCGATTCCAAAAATATCCAAAATCTCACTCATTTGCCAAAGAGAAATATTATATATTCGATAACGTCCAAACGTAGAATTTTAGAAGATGACCGATCGTTGGAATCTCTATACCGTATCTCTTCCTCGATGTTGTCTTTTGCGTTTAAACGGTATCTTCTTCGATGCCTATATTCTTCCGCACGTATCACAAATCTCGACAAGATGTGACGGCACGATTTCCTCACAAGATATCAATCTTCTGATAAATCTGTAACAACATTTTCAACTGCGTCTTTAACGAGCATGACGTTGCAGGCTTAAAAATATTACTACGTCGTTCTGCGAAATCGGTGATGCAATATTTTTTTCTTCTTTTTCTTTCTCATCGTTTTATTTTTCTGCAGCTTTGGAAAAAATTACGAGGACAGCGTTGTTAATATTTTTTCGTCGCTCTTCGTATTCTTACTCGCTCAAAAGAGGCGATGAATTTTTTGACTTTTTCTAATGTTAGTGATGTATCGAGCCTTATCTTGAACTGATCTATCTACTATTGTTTCGTAGAAACCGGAGAGCTTCTTAAAGCCATTGGTGGATCAGTATGCCAAAGAAGGAAAAGACAAAAAGGTCGTCTTCGAAGCTAACTTTTCTAAACCAAATTGTAAACCAAAATGGTTCTTCCGAAAAGACGTAAGTACATCAGGAAGTAAAAGATTACATTGTACTTAATCGTTTATCTTCGTAATCTAATTATATTTTTTAACGATGTACTCGTACCATCGAAATAAACAAATATATTCGTTGCAATTCCAACAGGAACTATTCCCCTCAGCGAAATACAAATTCAAGAACGAAGAGGATTCTTATCAGCTTATCATTTTAGGACCTAAAGTTGAAGATACAGGAAAATATACTATCGAGATCAGTGGCGTTTCGAGTACCGGTTTTCTCAATGTCGAGGGTATAGTATCAACGATTTCATTTACTCGCGCTAGTTCATTTTTATTATATGTCATAAAATTTGTTTAATTATTTACCTTGCAAGCTTCCCATAATTTTCTAAAGCGAAAACTAAAGTGAGTCTACAAACTTTTCAGCGTTCCCTACTCTATGGTACCTTAAAACGTTATATTTTATGCATTGCTGACACTTGACACATTTTTTTCAGAACCCGATCCTACATATTCATTCACGAAACCGCTTGCAAAGAAAACAAGTGGATTTACGAAGCACGAATGTTACATGGAGTGTACAGTTAGCTCTAATCTTGCTCAAGTTTCGTGGTATAAAGGGAAAACGAAACTCGAGGTAACGCTCCCTCTTCGATTTAAAGATTAAGATTTAAGTTTTAAGATCGTACTGGTATTAAAATACAATGAAAATTTTTTTCCTTCAATTAGGATGGCGATGTTTATAGTATTTCCAAAGATATGTCCGGTGTTTGTCGACTGACCATTAAAAGTGCTACTATAGAAGATAGCGGCGAATATACTTGTAAGATTAGTAAGCAAACGGATAAAACAGAGACAGTGCTTACCGTCGTTGGTAATTATATTTCCTTTCCATTAATATCTTCGAATATCCGCCATACTTGACGAAAGAGCATATTAAAGAATATACACTCACTTTCAATTTCAGAGTATCCTTATAAATTCGTTAAAGTCCTGAAGAGTCAACAACTAGTAGAGAAGGAAACTTTGACTTTGGTTTGCGAACTCGATGACGAAGCTGGCGAAGTTAAATGGTTCAAAGGCGATCAAGAGATAGTACCCGATAAGAGGTAGTAAGAAGGATGTTGTTTATAGTATAATATTATGAACAGTATTTTTGCGAGTATCGTTTACGAAAATTAAATTTCTATTCTTGTTTCATAGAGTACAAATCAAGGCCGAGGGTAGAAAGAGAAAACTTATTATTAAAGATTGCAAGGTAACCGATGCCGGAAATTATTCTTGCATGAGCAACGCTGATAAGACCGAAGCTGAGATCGTTATAAATTGTAAGCTGTTTTTTCAAATTCAATTCTCGGAATATATCTACAAAACTGAGTGAAAGAAAAAAACAATATTTTTCAAATGAACGTTTTCAGACGCCAATAGATTCAACAAAAAGTTGAAGGATACCGTCGCGATCGAAAGGGAGAAGCTCGTACTCGACGTAGAGTTACAAGATCAAACTGCACCGGCAGTTTTCCTTTTCAATGGAAAACCGATCGAGCCAGATGAAAGGATCGAAGTTAAAAATCTTGGTGGTGGAAAACATCAATTGGTATTCAATAGGGTCGAAATGTCAGACGACGGTGAAATTACATGCGAGAGTGGACAACTTACGAGCAGCTGCAAGTTGACCGTTAAAAAGGGTGAAAGCAAACCTATCGTCGACATACCAGACAAAGTCGAAGGACCGTGTAGTGCACCTATTGTCTTTGTTGTGCCTTTCAAGAGTAAGTTGTATTTTAAAACGCATAATACAATCCTCTTCTCTCTCTTGTCCTTACGTTACATCGTTTACATCTTTTTATTCCAGTCGAAGGCACCAAACAAAGCCAGATAGAAGCGAAGCTCCTGAAAGATGGCAAACCGTTGCCTCTCAAAGACGTCGAAGTCGTTGTAGGCGAAGACAAAGTCACTTACAAATTCAAAAAACCACAGCGTGATTTATCTGGAATTTATCAAGTCAAAATCGGTAATAATCAGGGCGAAGAAGTTAAGGATATCAATATTAACATGCAAGGTAATACTCGTATTCTATATCCATTAGTTTTTTTCTTTTTTAATATTATTTCATGACTTTGACAGTTTACACAAATATTCTATTTCACAGACGTTCCATCAGCCCCGCAAGACGTAGACGTTACCGATGTCTTCGCCAATTCTTGCGTAGTTTCCTTTAAACCATCCAAAGATGACGGTGGCTCTCCAATTACAAAATACGTCATCGAACGCCTCGATCTCAGTTTGAAATCCCAATGGGATAGCGTTGGAGAAGTTATGCCAGGAGAAAAATGCGTTTACAAAGTCGAAGATCTTGTAGCAAAGAAGGAATACAAATTCCGTATACGAGCCGTGAACAAGCTTGGCTCCAGCGAACCTGCTATGTTTGGAAAACCAATTCTAGCGAAGGATCCTTGGGGTACGTAAACTAACGTAACTATTTTATTCTATTTAGTCTTTATCGTTGAAGTTCATTCATCGTAATTATCTCTCCTGTAGACGAACCTGGTAAACCTACAAACGTGGATGTAACTGACTGGGACAAAGATCACGCCGACTTGAAGTGGACTAAGCCAGAAAATGACGGAGGTGCACCTATTACTGGTTACATTATCGAATATAAGGAGAAATTTGGAAAGGAATGGGTAAAGGGTAAAGAAATCCAAGGAGATGTCACAGAAGCTACTATCGACGGTCTTAAAGAAGGAACACAGTATGAATTTAGAATTCGTGCGGTCAACAAAGCTGGACCTGGAGAACCATCGGACGCCACCAAACCTATTATAGCAAAATCTCGATTCGTAAAACCTTACATCGTCGGAGATGGATTAACAAATTTGATCGTCAAGAAAGGACAAGTTATCAAATACGATATTAAGTATGCCGGTGAACCCGAACCAGAGGTACATTGGTATCTCGGCGAAAAAGAACTTGTGCAAGATGCTGCCGAAAGGATCACGATCGATAAATACGAAAGAAATACCGTGCTTACTGTAAGAAAGACTACTAGACCGGATTCTGGAAAGTACAAATTAGTCCTCAGCAACAGCTCCGGTACATGCGAGAGTATTGCCGATGTTGTTGTTCTCGGTAAGCCTACTTGTTATCCGCGACAACGCATTACTCGCGTTCTCTCCTTTTTATCATATAACGGATCTAATACGATGAAATATTTTTATACAGATAAACCATCGATGCCAAAGGGACCATTGAAAGTCGAAGAAGTTCGTGCGGATCACGTCAAAGTTAAATGGGAAAAGCCTGCCGACGATGGCGGTACCGAAATTACCGGATATGTCTTGGAGAAAATGGATATGGATACTGGACGTTGGATACCGGCTGGTGAAGTCGGACCGAACGAAGATAGTTTTACGTTCTCAGGTCTGACCCCCAAAAAGAAATACAAGTTCCGTGTTAAGGCTGTTAACAAAGAAGGTGAATCTGAACCTCTGGAAGTTGACGAGGCAATAATTGCCAAAAATCCATACGGTGAGAGAACTTTATATTTTTTAAGAGGAATCTACTAAATGTCTTCTATCGGCTTTATATGACTTTCGATATTTTTCGATTTTCAGACGAGCCTGGAAAACCTGGAAAGCCAGACATTTTCGATTACGACAATGTCAGTGTCTCTTTAAAATGGGAAAAACCCTCGAGCGATGGTGGTCGACCAATCACTCATTATACCGTCGAAATGAAAGATAAATTCGCGGTAGATTGGGTAGAAGTAACGAAGACTTCCGATGCCACTCCGGAAGCTAAAGTAGAGGGTCTGAAAGAGAAAATGGTTTATCAATTCCGTGTACGTGCGCACAACAAAGCTGGACCATCAGAACCAAGCGAACCAACTGACAATCATCTTTGCAAACATAAAAATCGTAATAGCTTAATATTTTTATATTTTTAAAATTCATAATAATTAAACAGAGAATATAAAAAAGATAATATCATCTTTTAGTGAAACCAAGAATCGACCGTACCAACTTCAAATCTGTTATCATAAAAGCTGGACGTACTCATAAATGGTCGGTAGATGTGACAGGTGAACCGCCTCCAGAAACTAGATGGATTTGGAGGGATAATATTCCCTTAACGACTACCGAGCGTATTAAAATCGACGATGTAGACTACCATACGGATTTTACTATCGTTAATGCGATGCGAAAAGATACTGGAAAGTACACGTTAATCGCTGAAAATGTAAACGGCAAAGATGAAGAAACTGTAGAACTTACCGTTCTTGGTAAGTGTTACTCGAAAATATATAGTAATATCATTTTCGTTCTTTTTTCTAAACTGATGCATTATGATTATTTCTTTTTTTCTTTCTCTCACCAGGAAAACCAAGTCCACCGAAAGGACCACTCGAAGTAACAGACGTAACGAACACGAGTGCCAAAGTCAAGTGGCAAAAGCCAGAAGACGACGGTGGTGTTCCAATCAAAGAATATGAAATTGAAAAAATGGATACCAAAACTGGCAAATGGGTCAGAGTTGGTAAAATACCCGGTAATTCTCCCAATATGGAATTTGACATTACTGGTCTGAATCCAGGAAGTGAATATAAATTCCGTGTAACTGCCGTGAACGATGAAGGCGATTCTGAACCTCTTGAGAGCGAACGTGGCGTCGTCGCTAAAAATCCTTATGGTACATATTTTATGCATTGCAATGCTATTTTCTGTCTGTAAGAAACAATTAAAAGAAAAGAAATGAATTTCCTTCAAAAATCACCTACCTAATTTTAATTCATTTGTAGATGAACCTCTGAAGCCAGGAACTCCAGAAATAACGGATTACGATAATGAATCCATTAGTTTGAAGTGGACCCCGCCCGAGTTCGATGGTGGAGCACCCATAGAAAAATACATAATCGAGAAGAAAGATCGTTATAAGCCTGATTGGGAAAAAGCAATCGAAGTACCTGGAAATCAGCTTGAAGCGAAAGTTCCCGATCTCAAGGAACGTGGTGAATATCAATTCCGAATTATTGCTGTAAACAAAGCTGGACCTTCACCACCGTCAGATGCTTCCAAGATGCAAATTTGCAAACATAAAGCATGTACGTGTGAATATAATATTTTATATTTTATAATTTTAATTATTACATGTTCGTTATAAATTTATGAAAAATACGATTAGTTAAAATTCTTATTTAAATGATATGGAATTTTTTTTAGTAAAACCGAGAATCGACAGAACTAATCTAAAACCGATCATCGTACGCGCCGGTAAGCCCATTAAATACGACGTAGACGTACGTGGTGAACCACCTCCAGAAATTACTTGGCATCATGCAAATGTCGAAGTTAAGACTGGTGAAAATATCGAAATTGTCAATGTTGATTATAACACGAAATTGAGTATTACCGACAGCGTTCGTAAAAATACTGGTTTGTGGAAGATACGTGCTGTCAATGCTCATGGCGAAGACGAAGCAGAAGTTGAAGTCACTGTTCTTTGTAAGTCTCTAACCATTTCATTGATTATTATCATTCTTGATATTTGATATGTATTTTTTTTTTATTTGATTTTTATTAAAAGCTTTAATATCACGTAATTATTCCAGCTTCTCCTGGTAAACCGAAAGGACCGATCAAGGTGTCGGACGTAACGAAGAGCGGCTGTAAAATAAAATGGGAAAAGCCTGAAGATGACGGTGGCAAACCTATTACTGGTTATCAAGTTGAAAAGTTAGACAAATCGACGGGCAGATGGGTACCAGTTGGCCGAACCACGGATACAGAAATGGATATCAAAGGGCTTCAAGAAGGACATGAATATGAATTCAGAGTGAAAGCATTGAACGAGGAAGGTGAATCAGAACCACTGGTGACAGATGGATCCATACTTGCCAAGAATCCATACGGTAAAATTTTAAATGCTTAAATCCTATAAATTATTTTTATAAGAAAATTGTATTATCGCAAAACTACAATTAATGTGATTGTTAATGCACATACAAATTGTAGACATAGCAAGTAAACCTGGAACACCAGAGTTCGAAGATTGGGACGTCGATCGTGTTGATCTTAAATGGGAACCACCTAAAAATAACGGCGGAGCTGCGATTACTGGATACATTATCGAAAAGAGAGAGAAACCATCGACCCACTGGGAGGAATGCCTTACAACGGATTCCCCACAACCAAAAGGTCGCGTTACAGGTCTCAAAAAAGGTGCAACATATCAATTCCGAGTACGTGCCGTAAATAAAGCTGGACCTTCGGAACCTAGCGAACCAACAAAACCACACATTGCGAAGGCACGATTCTGTAAGTCTACTTTTATTTATCGCTTTCAAAGATCGTTTATATTTAATCAAATTCTATGTAACATTGTTTTTAATTACCATCAGTGAAACCGCATATCAATCGAGATAAATTACAAACCATCAAAGTGAGGGTCGGACAACACGTGAAATTAGAAGTTGATATAGAGGGTGAGCCACCACCAACTGTTACTTGGAGCTTTGCTGGTGAAACTCTAGAAACCGGAGCAAATGTCAAGATCGATAACGAAGATTATCTCACTAAGATACAGTTAATCAATCCGAGCCGTAAACATACTGGAAAATATACGATTAAAGCGGTTAATGATTCTGGGCAAGATGAGGCTGATGTAGAGATTAACATCTTAGGTAAATGAAGATTATTATAATATGTGTTATAACAGTATATACATTTTTATACTAATTATCTTTTCTACAAAAAAACAGACAAGCCTGGAAAACCTGAGGGACCTCTAGAAGTAACCGATGTGCACAAGGAAGGATGCAAATTGAAATGGAACAAGCCAAGGGATGACGGCGGATTACCGCTTACAGGATATCTTGTTGAAAAAATGGACATTACGACTGGTCGTTGGGTTCCAGCTGGCATGGTAGATCCAGAAAAGACTGAACATACCATTACTGGTTTGGAGCCTGGTAAAAAGTATGAGTTCCGTGTGAAGGCTTTGAACGAAGAAGGCGAATCCGAACCTTTACAGACAGACACTGCGATCCTCGCTAAAAATCCTTATGGTATATGCATTTATGCAAAAAACCAAAACTTTTGGAAAAGTAATAAATCGTATTAACACGTTCGTTTGAATTTTTTAGATCCACCAGCAGCGCCTGGTTTACCAGAAATTATCGACTGGTCTGAAAATATGGTAAAACTTAAGTGGGAACCACCAATAAGAGACGGTGGTGCACCTATTACTGGCTACATTATCGAAATGAAGGATAAGTTTGGTACAAGTTTCGTAAAAGCTGTAGAAATATCGGGACCAACTTGTACCGGTACTGTACCAAGATTAGAAGAAGGCAATCAATATCAATTCCGAGTACGAGCCGTGAATAAAGCTGGACCTGGCGAACCAAGTGAAGAAACTAATCCTCATACCGCTAAAGCTCGTTGGTGTAAGTATTGTTGAATTTAATATTTCAATTGATATTAAACATAATGATAATAACTATGATAACAATAATAATAAAAAGTAAGCGATGACGCTCTATATTTATGTATTAATATATTTTATATATTTAATTTCTAGTGAAACCCTACATCGATCGTACTAATCTGCAACCCATAACTATAAAAGTAGGACTTACGTTAACCTTAGATGTAAATATAATTGGAGAACCACCACCAACGGTAACGTGGTCGTTCAAAGAAGCAGAATTAGTGTCGAACGATATTATCCGTATCGACAATATTGACTATAACACAAAACTCATCATTCTAAAGACCAAACGTGAACAAACCGGAAAGTATGTGATCCGAGCCAAAAACGAAGTTGGAGAAGATGTAGCCGAAGTTGATATTACTGTTCTTGGCAAGCCAAGCAAACCTAAGGTAAAAAATGAGAAAATAAATATGTAGGATCATCATTTATTAACTAATGTATTTTATAACAAATAATCTTATTTTTCTGACAGGGTCCTTTGGAGGTATTCGACGTTAATAAACATGGATGCAAATTAAAATGGGACAAACCCGAAGACGACGGTGGATCGCCAGTCGAATATTATGAAATTGAAAAACTTGATCCTCTAACTGGCCAATGGATATCCTGTGGAAGGTCTACTGAACCGGAAGCCACAATCACAGGTTTGCAAGAAGGCAAACCTTATAAATTCCGTGTAAAGGCTGTTAATAGAGAAGGCGAATCTGATGAATTGGAAGCCGACAAATCTATTATAGCTAAAAATCCATTCGGTAATATAATATATAAATTAAAAACATTACGATATTTTTTCATGAATATGACAGTATATCGTAATAAATAAAAATTCTAGATGAACCTGGTAAACCTGGACGTCCTGAACTTCGAAATTGGGACAAAGATTTCGTCGATCTTGAATGGACGCCACCAAAAGATGACGGTGGTGCTCCTATCGAAAAATATATTATTCAGATGCGTGATAAAGAAGGTAGACAATGGGTGGATGCTGCGAAAGTTGTTGGTGATCGCACCACGGCCAAAGTTACCGATGGTATTCAAGAAGGTCACGAATATGAATTCAGAGTTGTAGCGGTCAATAGAGCGGGCCCAAGTGAACCTAGCGACGTATCAAAGAGCGTCATTGCGAAACCCCGTTTCTGTAAGTAAATTCAATCATTTGTTTTGTCGTCTATTAATTAAAACTTGTACTTTTCAAAAGTTGTATGGAGAAAGATTAATCATACGATACAATTCATTGCATTTACTTATTTTCATATAGTGGCACCTCATATCGATCGTAAAAATCTTCACAAAAAAGTTATGCGAGTTGGACAAATGCTACGTATTGAAGCGGATATTATAGGTGAACCACCTCCAATTGTAACTTGGAAACTAAAGGACGCAGTGTTAAAGAGCATGGATCGTTTGAAGATTGAAAGTGAGGATTATCACACGACGTTTATAATGAGCAAATTACAAAGATCCGATACAGGAACTTATACTGTTATTGCCAAGAACGATAGTGGAACCGATCAAGTTGATGTTGAAATTCAGGTTTGCGAATTTTATCGTGTGAACTTTTTGATGATCGTTCCATCATTTATGTTCTTATTGATGTTATTATCGTTGCTCACTGTTTAAATATGTTCAGGTCGTGAGTAAACCTGCCAAACCGAAAGGTCCACTTGAGGTATCTAATGTAACAGCGCAAAGTTGCAAGCTTAAATGGGACAAACCTGAGGACGACGGTGGTGATCCAGTGGATCACTATGTCATTGAAAGAATGGATGTTGATTCTGGTCGTTGGGTACCTTGCGGAACGAGTAAGGTACCTGAAGCCGACATCAGTGGTCTCAACGAAGGCAAAGATTATTTGTTTAGAGTGAAGGCTGTTAATTCTGAAGGAGAATCTGAACCATTAGAAACGGCGGTACCGATTACGGCCAAGAATCCTTATTGTAAGTATCATTATGAATTGGATAAATCGTTATGGAGATTATATTAATTCGATATCTAACGCAAATTTGTTTCTTGTTAAATTTAGCTGAACCCGATGCACCTGGCAAGCCTGACTTAAAGGATTGGAGTAAAAGTCATGTTGATCTTAAATGGAAAGCACCAAAGAACGATGGCGGAGCACCTATCGAAAAATACATTATCGAAAAGAAAGATCAATATGGTAAATGGCAAAAGGCGTTAGAAGTTCCTGGTACTAAAACAGATGCTAGAGTACCGGATCTTGTGGAAGGACAAAAATATCAATTCCGGGTAAAAGCAGTAAACAAAGGTGGTCAAAGTAAACCAAGCGAACCTAGCGATACTTTGATAGCTAAGGATCGTTATGCAGCACCAAGAATAGATCGTACCAACTTGAAAGATATAACCATCAAAGCCGGTAATCATATACGCTTGGACGTTAAGGTTACTGGTGAACCACCTCCGACTAAAACCTGGTATCTAAATAAGGCCAAACAAGAGACACAAAATGCGGTAACGGTAGAACTTGAAGACTATAGGACTAAGTTCTTAGTTTCTATAGTATCCAGAGCTCATTGCGGTACTTTAACTTTGAAAGCTGAAAACAGTTCAGGCAAAGATGAAGCTTCCATTGAAATCTTGGTACTAGATAAACCTAGTAAACCAGAAGGTCCTTTAAAAGTATCTGACGTGCACAAAGAAGGTTGCACTCTCAAGTGGAATCCACCATTGGACGATGGTGGTGTACCATTAGAGCACTACGTTGTCGAAAAAATGGACACCGAAACCGGAAGATGGATACCTATTGGTCGTACAAAAGAACCAAACATGGTTGTCGAGAACTTAGTACCCGGGCAAGAGTACAAATTCCGTGTCTCTGCTGTTAATGCAGAGGGTGAATCGGAACCTCTGGAAACCGATCATGGCATCGTAGCAAAGAATCCATTCGGTTAGCTTTCTTGCATTGATCTATTAATATTACATTACAAATAATGATCTTATTTTGACGCATATTTTACCGTTTATATTTTCATTTTCTCACAGACGAACCTGGACCTCCTGGACGACCAGAGGCTGCTGATTGGGATAAGGATCATATAGATCTGAGATGGACTCCACCGTTGAACGATGGTGGATCTCCAATCACCGGATACGTGATTGAAAAGCGTGAGAAGGGAACACCACGCTGGATTAAGGCTTGCGAAACCAGTGGACCAGAGTGTAAAGGTCGTGCCGATAATCTTGACGAAGGTGTCGAGTATGAATTCCGTGTCAAGGCAATTAACGCTGCCGGTCCTGGTGAACCATCGGACACCAGTAAACCGATTACCGCTAAAAGTAGACGAAGTAAGTTATATCATTCCGATTGTTAGTCTAACATTATTAAAATTTTTTCCACAAAAGACACTGCTTTATATTACCGATTATTCTCCAGTGGCACCAAAGATCGACAGGCGAAACTTACGCGACATCACCGTACGTGAGAACGAAGGGTTCCACTTCGATGTTAAAATTTTGGGCGAACCACCACCAGACGTCACCTGGGTCATCAACAACAAGAGCATACAACAAACTACGCATCGCAGAATACAAAATGTACCTTACAATTCGAAGTTCTTTAACGACAAGCCCGAACGTAAAGATTCTGGCATATATAAAATCACGGCTGTTAATCAACATGGATCCGATACGGCAGAAGTTGAAGTAATAGTTGTCAGTAAGTATCTGTCAGATTGTGTAATTTTCTTAGATTTAATAAGAATATAAACTAAGCGTTAACACTTCGACAGGTAAACCTGGCAAACCTGAAGGACCATTAGAAGTATCAGACATTCACAAGGAGGGTTGTACGCTTAAATGGAAAAAGCCTAAAGATGACGGCGGAGAACCTATCGAAGGTTA
This sequence comes from Vespula pensylvanica, assembly GCF_014466175.1. Taxonomy (NCBI): domain Eukaryota; kingdom Metazoa; phylum Arthropoda; class Insecta; order Hymenoptera; family Vespidae; genus Vespula; species Vespula pensylvanica. Next base: position 8,043,721 of record NC_057694.1, read on the forward strand.
TCTCGTAGAAAAGTTCGATCCAGACACTGGTGTATGGTTACCAGTTGGGAAAACGACAGGACCTGAAATGAAGGTCGAAGGTTTAACGCCTGGACACGAATACAAATTCCGAGTGAAAGCCATTAATAAAGAAGGAGAATCGGAACCGTTAGAAACATTCAGCTCTATCATTGCCAAAGATCCGTTTAGTAAGTAATTACTTTTGAGTTATTCTTAATTTCAAATTTGAAATCTTTGAATAATTACAATTTGTGTTCTCGCTTGTAGCTGTACCGAGCCCACCGGGAGCACCAGAACCGGTCGATTGGACTGCTAATCAAGTAGAACTTTCTTGGAAAGAACCGGTCAGTGATGGTGGTTCTCCAATCACAGGATATATCGTTGAGAAAAAAGACAAATATAGTACGATGTGGGAGAAAGCTCTCGAAACTGAAACACCTGTTACGCAAGCTCTCGTACATGGTCTCATAGAGGGTAACGATTACCTCTTCCGTGTAATTGCCGTAAATAAAGCTGGTCAATCGGAACCAGGTGAAGCAAGTAAAACCTTTACGGCTAAACCTCGCTTTTGTAAGTATGCAAAATTTGCTTCTATTTATATTGTTCGATATACAATAAGATACATAAAAGTATTCTCTTGTTAATAACGATGGCATTGATCTCATGGCGCTTGTGCATTCCACGCGCACCTAATCTGAAAATAGAAATATTCAATTCTATATTGAGTAGTTTTTGAAATCAATTTGGCAAGAGCCAGGGAGTACTTATTAACGTTCGTTTCTCTCTTCAGTGGCACCAAAGATCGACAGACGCAATTTGCGCGACGTTACTCTCTCGGCGGGATCTCTTCTAAGATTCGACGCGAACGTGATCGGTGAACCACCACCGCACATCGAGTGGCGATACGGTGCGATCCCTCTGCGCTCTGACAAAAAAGTACAAATCGACAATTCGGATTATAGTACGAAATTCAGCATCCGCCCAGTTTCCCGCGACGACAGCGGCGATTATACCGTTACTGCCAGTAATTCGTCTGGAAAAGATTCCGTTACTGTCCAAGTGACAGTAACTGATAAACCTCTACCGCCGGAAGGACCACTACAAATTACGGACGTCCACAAAGAAGGATGCAAGCTGAAGTGGAAGAGGCCGAAAGACGATGGAGGCACTCCGATCGAATACTACCAGGTGGATAAGATGGACCCAGAAACGGGTTGCTGGATACCATGTGGTCGATCCACCGAACCGAGTAAGTATTCTCAAATTCCATCGTTCGATTCCGCGTATTTCAAAATACATCTTGCAAAAACTATCATTTTGAAATTTTTAGACTTGGAAGTAACCGGCTTAACACCTGGCAAAGAATATTTATTCCGAGTATCTGCAGTTAATGCCGAAGGCGAATCCAAACCGCTAGAAGCAGAAGAAGCAATATTAGCTAAAAATCCATACGGTACGTGCAATTGGAAATTTTTTTATTACGAACTAATGATTATTAGTCATAGTTTAAACACCTGCTTAAATCTATAGACGAGCCTGGTAAGCCGGGAGATCTTCGCGCTACCGATTGGGACAAAGATCACGTGGACTTGGCGTGGACACCGCCAATCAACGATGGTGGTTCACCCATCACTGGTTACATAATCGAAAAGAAAGATAAATACGGAGAATGGGAAAAAGCTGTGGAAGTACCAGCGGATCAAACTTCGGCAACCGTACCCGATTTAATAGAAGGACAGCCTTACGAATTTCGAGTACGGGCAGTTAACAAGGCAGGTCCCGGAGAACCTTCTGATCCGACACCAACTATAATTGCGAAACCACGCAATCAAGCACCTAAGATCGATCGTACCAATTTAATCGAAGTAAGGATCAAAGCAGGACAAAACTTTGGTTTCGATGTGAAAGTTATCGGTGAACCGACGCCTACGACAAAATGGATGTTAGGAAGTAGAGAAGTAAGACCAACCGATCGGATAAAAGTCAAGCACATCGATTATAACACTAGTCTGCACGTCCGAATGGCGACCAGAGCTGAATCCGGCAAATATTGCGTAGTCGCAGAAAATATTAACGGCAAAGACGAAGCGTTTGTCAAAGTTACCGTATTGGATAAGCCTAGTCCGCCCCAAGGACCTCTTAGGGCAAGCGACGTGCATGCCGAAGGATGTAAACTTTCTTGGAAACCTCCCGAAGATGATGGTGGTCAACCCATTGAAAAATATGTCGTTGAAAAGATGGATGAAGTTACCGGACGCTGGGTTCCAGCAGGTGAAACCGATGGACCAGAAACATCGCTAAACGTTGATGGGTTAACTCCTGGTCATAAGTACAAATTTAGAGTACGTGCGGTTAACAAGCAAGGCAAATCGGAACCACTTGTTATGTCGCAGAGCATCGAAGCTAAAAATCCATTTGGTAAGATATTTTTTGAATTGACTCTTTACAAAGTAAAACATATATCGTTTGACTCTATTTTCCTGTATAATTTTATTTCCTTCTTGTATGTAGATGAACCAGGTAAACCAGGCACGCCTACTGTTACCGATTACGATACAAACTTCGTCGAACTACAATGGTCGCGTCCAGACCACGATGGTGGTTCTCCTATCACTGGTTATGTAATAGAAAAACGCGACAAATATAGTCCCACTTGGGAGAAGTGCGCCGAGGTCGAAGGTGATGTAAATACCGGAAGAGTCGACGACCTTGTTGAAGGAACGCATTATGAATTCCGTGTCAGGGCTGTTAACAAAGCTGGTCCCGGCGAACCATCGGACGCGTCGAAGTCGCACTTGGCACGACCCAAGAATCGTATGTATATAGTTAAATATTTGCGTACGCTCGACGTAATAAAATACGCAATAATCAAAATAATTCATTATTGAATATAAATAAATAATTTAATTCGATATGTACATTATTTACAGTTCCACCAAAGATCGATCGCAATTACATGTTAGATGTAAAAGTGAAAGCAGGTGGTTTTTACGACTTCGATGTACCGGTTATTGGTGAACCACCACCGGTAAAAGAATGGTCCCTTAAGGACAACGTCATAATGGCGGATGAACGCATCAAAATTATAAACGAAGATTACAATACCAAAGTTCGCGTGATGGAAGCAAGAAGATCGGATTCCGGCGTTTATACATTAACTGCTAGAAATATCAATGGTAAAGACAGCGCCACGTTAAACGTTAACGTTCTCGACATACCATCCCCGCCGGAGGGACCATTGCTTATAAGTAATGTGACGAAGAATTCTTGCACGCTAAAATGGCGAGCACCAAAAGACGATGGTGGTTCAGAAATCCTCTACTACCAAGTAGAAAAAATGGATACGGAAAACATGCGTTGGGTACCAGTGGCCGAAGCTACGACTACATCCGCTCGCGTAGACCATCTTATCGAAGGTCACGACTATCAATTCCGTGTGCGTGCTGTAAACAAACAAGGAGAATCAGCGCCATTGATCGGATTGGACACTATTACAGCAAAGGATCCGTTTGGTAAACCAGATAAACCAGGCACTCCTGTCGCCACGGATTGGGATAAGGATCACGTTGATCTCGAATGGACACCACCTAAGAAAGATGGTGGATCTCCGATAACGGAGTACATAATAGAAAAGAAACCTCGTTTTGGACAATGGGAAAAGGTACTCGAGGTTCCGGGTAACAAGACAAGTGCTACAGTTCCAGATTTAATCGAAGGTCAAGAATATGAGTTCAGGGTGATCGCTGTCAATAAGGGTGGTCCTGGAGATCCATCCGATGCATCTGCACCTGTCATCGCTAAACCACGTTTCCGTAAGTATCGATATTGAAATTATAATTTTGTACCATAGTACAAGAACAACGAATTATATATTACAGTTGCACCAAGCTTCGATACGGCTCTTCTGCACGACTTAGTCGTACGTGCCGGGCAAAAGATCAGTTACATCATTCCTATAGAAGCATCGCCTAAACCAAAAGCAACTTGGACACTGGATGGTAAACCTCTTGAACCAGATTCACGCCACGAAATGTATACTACGCAAATAGAAACTACATTCGAAATTCCATTCTCCGTTCGTTCTGATAGTGGACGATATGCTATAACTTTGGAAAATGAATATGGCAAATTCAGGTGACCTATCGATATTAAATAAATAGATTAAAATAATATTGTAAAACGTTATCTTAAAAAAATATATTAACATACATTTGTATATTTTCTAGTTCGAGTGCTAGAGTTACTGTACTAGACAGACCTTCACCACCGGAGCCACCATTAGTAGTCAGTAACGTCACCAAAGACAGTTGTCACGTAACATGGGGTCATCCTCTCGATGATGGTGGTAGTCCTATCCTCCATTACGTCATTGAAAAAATGGATCTTTCTCGTGGAACATGGTCGGACGCTGGAATGAGCATGGTTCTTAGTCACGATGTAGCTCGATTAACTCATCGTAAAGAGTATCTTTTCCGTGTAAAAGCGGTTAACAATATCGGAGAGTCTGATCCACTAGAAACTAAGAAGAGTATCGTCGCTAAGAATGAATTCGGTTGGTATTGTCAGAAAAGCTTTAAAAATATTTTGTTTTCTTCCAAGTATTTTTTTCCTTTTGTGACAATAGAGAAAAAAAAGTATCGTACACATAATTATCTTCATTTTGCAATATTTACAGATGAACCAGATGCTCCTGGCAGACCAACGATAATGGACTGGGATAAAGATCACGTTGATCTTCAATGGCCCGCGCCAGGCAATGATGGTGGTTCTCCCATTACGGGATATATCGTACAAAAGAAAGAAAAAGGCAGCCCTTACTGGGTCAATGCTGTTCATGTACCGGCTGGACAGACAAGTACAACTGTCCCAGATTTAACAGAAGGTCAAGAATATGAATTCCGCGTTATAGCGGTTAACGCAGCTGGACAATCAGAACCGTCTGAACCAAGTGATCTTGTGACTGCTAAACCACGATTCTGTAAGAACGCTTTTCTTATTTCCAACTTATTTTACTAGTTTCTCATTCCGAAATATTTTTCTTAATTTAAATTAAAGTGCTTCTGAGTATAAAGTTACATAAATAAATGTATTATTTCAGTGGCACCAAAGATAAAGACACCGCTGCAAGACATTCGTGTTAAGGCTGGCTTAATCTTCCACGTGGATATCGACTTTGTTGGTGAACCAACACCTGAAGTTACATGGACTGTGGGAAGCAAAGATTTGGAAACCAACGAGAGAACTACTGTTACTTCTATCGGTTATCATACGATCGTTCATACGGTCAATGCACAGAGATCCGATTCTGGATTATATCATCTCTTATTAAAGAATAGTAGCGGAATTGACGAAGGTAGCTTCCAAGTAATCGTCTTGGATAGACCTGGACCACCAGAAGGTCCTTTAGAATACGAAGAAATAACGAGTCAGTCGGTAACTTTATCGTGGAAACCGCCAAAGGATAATGGTGGCAGCGAGATCACGTGAGTAATCAGTCGATCGAGTGTAATATTAATCGTTTATAACAATTTTTTATAAAACGATATGCTTCTCCCACAGTGGTTATGTAATCGAAAAACGTGATCTTACCCACGGTGGTGGTTGGGTACCAGCTGTAACGCATGTTAATCCAAAGTATAATCATGCAACCGTTCCAAGATTATCGGAAGGCACCACTTACGAGTTCCGTGTTTCTGCAGAAAATCTTCAAGGTCGTTCTGAACCTTTGACCACGGACCGCTCGATAGTAGCTAAGAATCAATTTGGTAATTTTTATTATGACTACTGCGAACTTATCATTTTGGTATTTTAGTTACTGAGTAATAATTTTATCGCTTCTTGAAATAGTTGCTCCTGGTCAACCTGGTAAACCCGAATGCGTCGATGCTGACAAAGATCATATTAAAATCAGATGGACTGCTCCAATCAGCAACGGTGGTTCTAAAATTATTGGTTATGACGTGGAACGTCGTGATCGTGCAACTGGTCGTTGGCTTAAAATAAACAAGGAACCAGTTAGGTACGCGGAGTATTACGATGATCACGTCACTGAAGGTCACCAATACGAATATCGCGTCACTGCGATAAATGCTGCTGGAGCTGGTAAGGCCAGCGATACATCATCCGTATTTATTGCCAAACCCATGAAGGAAAAACCGAAATTGTATTTGGATGCTCTCATCGGTCGCAAAATTAAAGTTCGTGCTGGAGAACCTATTAATATCAATATTCCGTTATCTGGAGCACCTACTCCTACCGTGGAGTGGACCAAAAATGGAAAAGCGCTTACAGAAACTCTTCGAGCATCGGTAAGAATTTAAAAAACAATCTGAAAGAGAAATAATAATTATCAAAAATATTCTACATATTAATAGAAATAATATGAGTAGCAAAGATACTGAAATATATTAATTTTACTTAATTTCAGACCGAAACTAAGAGTGATCGGACACAACTACTCGTTGATAAGTCTGTACGTGACGATAGTGGTACATACACGGTTACCGCCACAAATGAACACGGCAAAGATTCGGCTGACATCGAAGTCACGGTCGTTGATAAGCCTGGACCACCTCAGGGACCACTTCAATACACAGCTACGACACAGGAATCAGTTTCACTATCCTGGAACAAACCCTTGGATGATGGTGGATCTGACATAACCAATTACATTGTCGAAGTAGCGGACTTTGGTTCTGATAACTGGCGCCAAGTGCCTGGATATGTTCCAAGAACCAGTTTTACAGCGAAAGGTCTTACAGAAGGAAAACGATACCTCTTCAGAGTACGAGCTGAAAACATGTATGGAGTTTCGGAGCCTCTCGATGGTAAACCTGTTGTTGCAAAGAGTCCATTCGATCCACCAGATGCTCCAAGTCAGCCACAAATTCTAGGCTACACGCCCAACAGCTGTAGCCTATCTTGGAATCCACCCGTTAACACGGGTGGCAAGCCAATCACAGGTAAAATAACTGCATTGTAAGGGACACTATATAATTCTAAATATATTTTCATATTTTTTATTATTTCTTACTTAAAATCCATAGGCTATTATGTCGAGAGACGCGAACGTGGCGGTGAATGGCTTAAAGTTAATAATTATCCAACGCCAAATACTACTTTCACGGTGCAAGATCTTCACGAAGGATCTAGATACGAATTTAGAGTAATAGCTGTGAACGAAGCTGGACCAGGCAAACCTAGTAAACCTACAGAACCTATTACAGCTGGACATCAACGAAGTAAATTAACTTAACTTCTTTTGCATCTTCCTTTACATTACGACTATACGAAATAATATTAAAATAATATTGAAATGTCTGTTTAGTGCGACCTGACGCTCCAGAACCACCGAAAGCAGACAGGATTACGAAGGATTCGGTGACGTTAAGCTGGCGTCCGCCACGTAGTGACGGTGGTGCTAAGATCAGAGGTTACATTATCCAAAAGAAAGCCAGAGGAGAGGACGAATGGGCCGATGTCAATGGAGCTCTTATTCCTACGAATATATATACCGTACCAAAACTTACGGAGGGCGAAGAATATCTCTTCAGGGTAATAGCTGTGAACGATGTTGGTAACAGTGATCCTAGCAAACCTAGTAGCCCTATTGTTATCGAAGAACAACCAAATAAACCAGTTATGGATCTTGGTGGTGTCAGAGATATTACCGTCCGCGCCGGCGAAGATTTTTGTATTCATGTACCTTATATTGGTTTCCCCAAACCAACTGCTACGTGGTTTGCTAATGACGTTGTTAAAGATGAAACAGATTCACGTGTACATCAACAATTGGCCGATGATTATGCAAGGTGGGTATTTTGGATTGTTTTTAACTCAACAAATTGCTTAACCTACTTACTAATTATCCTTTTTATTACAGTCTTGTAGTGAAAAATTCGAAACGTTCAGATGGAGGACAATACAGGCTTCAATTACGTAATTCCTCTGGATTTGATACAGCTACGATAAACGTTAAAGTTCTAGACAGACCAGATCCACCAGAAAATCTACGTGCCGATGAGTTTGGCGGAGATGCTCTTACTCTCTTCTGGAGTCCGCCAAAAGACAACGGTGGTGGCGATATCACCAATTATGTGGTTGAAAAAAGAGAACCACGTGCAGCCACATGGTCAAAGGTATAGCTACCAAAATATACAATCGTTTTTAATACAAAAGTTGCAATAAAAGAGATAGAAATTTTATATCAATTATCAAAATCTTTCTATAGGTCAGCAGTTATGTTACTACACCGTTTGTACGTGTACGAAATCTGACCGTTGGTCAAGTCTATGAATTCCGCGTGATGGCTGAAAATCAATATGGAACATCAGATCCAGTCACAACAATTGATCCAATCAAAGCTAGGCATCCATTCGATCCGCCAGGTCCACCTGGAGCACCACGTGGCGTGGAAACCACGGAAGATAGCATTACTATCACATGGACGAAGCCTCGTCATGATGGTGGTTCGCCTATTACCGGATACGTCATCGAAAAACGTCTTTTGAGCGAAGACAAATGGGTCAAAGCAACTCCGGCATTAGTACACGAAACGACATATAAGTAAGTATCAGAGATAAAATATTCTTGAGGAATTTGTTAATGCAAATATCTAATATATTTTTAATATTTCTTAACAGGGTTACCGGATTGATTGAAAATCACGATTATGAATTCCGTGTGGCAGCCGAAAACGCAGCTGGCCGTGGTGCATGGAGCTTAAGTTCGGATGTGATACGTGCCAGCGCTCCAGCGTGTAAGTATATTATAATAAACACCGGTGATCTTTATAAATGATTAAGTTATAATAATATACGTGTTCAAATAATTTAGTCCCGCCAAAGATTACCAGTGATCTAAGTATTCGCGATATGACTGTTATCGCTGGAGAACCATTCACCATCACAGTACCGTTCACGGCGAATCCAAAGCCTAGACCAAGTTGGTCAATTAATGGCGAAGAAGTTCTCACCGGAGATAGAATTAAATTCGAGACAACGGATATTGCTTCACAATTCGTCAACAAGAAAGCAAAACGATCGGACACTGGAACATACACTATCTATCTTACCAATACCGTTGGCACGGATTCAGCTTCATGTAAAGTTCTTGTAGTTGGTAAGTATATTTCCTCTTGGCATTACTTATTAAAGAAAAAAACATATATAAATAGTCTTAGTTACATAAAATTGTTTAATAAGTACGTTTAATAAATACGTATTCGTTATACCTTCAGATAAACCATCGCCACCTCAAGGTCCATTAGACATATCCGATATTACACCTGAAACTTGCACACTTTCGTGGAGACCTCCGTTCGATGACGGTGGTTCACCGGTTACAAATTATGTTGTCGAGAAACTGGATCCTGCTGGCGTAAGTTATTCTTTATAATTCTCTAGAATCCTACGGAATTGTAATCCGAGATATGGAATAGAATTTAATTTTATATTATTACAGTTCTGGGTAAAGCTTAGCAGTTTCGCTAGAAATACTCATTACGATGTGATCGGTTTGGAACCAAATCGCATGTACAATTTCCGCGTAAGAGCGGAAAATCAATACGGTGTGTCTGAACCATTACAAGCGGATGATCCAATAACAGCTAAATTCCCCTTCACTGTTCCGGATTCACCTGGACAACCCCGTGTAATAGATTGGGATACCACAAGTGCCACATTGGTTTGGTCAAGACCATTATCCGACGGAGGCTCACGAATACAGGTAATTTTGTAGAAGAAGATATGCTCAAAATATTTCTTTGCAAATGTAAAATAATGTTAAAATAATTCGCATATTTTTGTATCCAGGGTTACAAGATCGAATTCCGTGATCCAGCAGATGATATGACGTGGCGAATAGCCAACGACTATCTTGTTAAAGATACAACTTACATCTGCTATAATTTGGCCAGTGGTCACGAATACGAATTTAGAGTACGAGCAAAGAACGCAGCTGGCTTCAGTAAACCGAGTCCACATTCGGCACCGTTTAGAATAAAGGGCAAATTCAATGTTCCTTCTCCACCTGGTACCCCGCAAGTGACTAAAGTCGGTAAAAACTACGTTGATCTTAAATGGGAAGCACCTGTCTCTGACGGTGGTAGCCGTATCACTGGTTATGTCGTTGAAAAACGTGAAGTCGGAAGTGCTATTTGGATTAAATGTAACGATTACAACGTCACGGATACAGAGTATACCGTACTTCATCTTATCGAACGAGGAGACTATGAATTTAGAATATTTGCGGTTAACGCGGCCGGAAGATCGGAACCTAGTTCGTGCACCACACCGGTCAAGATTTGCGAAGTTGAAGGTGGTGAGAAACCAGAATTCGTCAGGAATTTGCCTATTAGCCAGATAGTTCCACTTGGCAAAACGCATGTATTCGAATGCGAAGCTACAGGAAAACCATTACCGACTGCCAGGTTAATATAACATATACGTACATTATATATTACCAACACGAAAATATATAACGAGAAAACGTCGTCTCAATGCTATTTTATTACAGGTGGCTGAAGAATGGTCGCGAGATCACGCTAGGTGGACGCTTCAGAGCAGAAGCTTTAGATGGAATTTACAGGCTCGTCATATCCGGAGTAATGGAAGCTGACGACGGCGATTACAGTTGCCAAATATCGAATCCTCTTGGTCTGGCAACGACGACTGCTCGTCTCAAGATTGGAAGCCCACCGCGTATCGAGCGTATGCCCGACGACTTGTATCTACCGGAAGGCGACAATACCAAGATCAAGATCTACTACAGTGGTGATCAACCGATGGATGTTACTCTGAAGAAGGATGGTCGCAAGGTCGTTGAAACGTCGCATATCAAATACACCGTGTTTGACGAATATCTTATTATCTTTATCAAAGACATCGAGAAAGATGATGCCGGTGTATATGAATTGTCCATATCCAATGACAGTGGCGACGTTAGCGGCTCTTTCACCGTTTATATTACCGGTCTACCTGGTCCACCAACAGGTCCACTCAACGTCACCGACATCAACAAGCACACGTGTACTCTGTCCTGGCATCCACCTAAATACGATGGAGGTCTTCGTATAACACATTACATGATAGAACGAAAAGACATTACGCATACCCACTGGATTATCGTCGCGTCCTTCTGTAAGGATACTACGTGTTACGTACAAGGTCTAACGGAGGGTCAAGAATACCTATTCCGAGTAATGGCAGTTAACGATAATGGTATGGGTCCACCTTTGGAAGGCACAAATCCTATAAAAGCCAAGGCACCGTTCGATCCGCCTGGACCGCCTGGCACGCCAAAAGTTATCGAAGTGGGTGGAGATTTTGTAAATCTTTCGTGGGAGAGACCGGAAACCGACGGTGGTTCCAAGATACAAGGTTATTGGATCGAAAAGCGCGAGGTCGATAGCCAAACTTGGCAACGCGTCAACGTTGCTATCTGTTTACCAACTCAGATAAATATTAGCAATCTTATCGAGGGAAGACAGTACGAGTTCCGCGTTTTTGCCCAAAACGAAGCTGGTCTTAGTCCAGAATCTAAAGCCTCGACGTCGGTTAAGATCGTCGATCCTCAAGCCGCCAAAGCTCCAGAAATTATTTCGCCTTTGCATAAAGTCAATTGTGTTCAGAATCACAATGCCCACTTCCATTGCACCATTACTGGAATTCCCAAGCCCAATATTACGTGGTTCAAGGGAGCTCGTGAAATTATCGGTGGCAGTCGTTATCAAATTTATTCGGAAGGCGACGTGCACAATCTCATAATATACGATGTATTCGGTGAAGACGCGGACGAGTACTTCTGTCGCGCGGTAAATAAATGCGGCGCGAAATCTACGAAAGGTGAACTCTTCATAAAGACGCCGCCTAAACTGAACGTACCACCAAGATTCAGAGATACCGCATTCTTCGACAAAGGCGTCAATGTCGTAATTAAAATACCGTTCACCGGTTATCCCAAACCAAAGATCACTTGGGTAAGAGAGGGAGAAGTCATCGAATCGGGAGGACATTACTCCGTCGAGGTGAAAGAGAGACACGCCGTGTTAACTATCAGAGACGGCAGTAGACTAGATTCCGGACCTTATCGCATTACAGCGGAGAACGATCTTGGTCAGGACTCGGCGATCATAAAGATACAGATAAGCGATCGTCCTGATCCACCACGATTCCCACAGATCGACAACATCGGTCACGACTCCTTGGCGCTTTCGTGGAAACCACCAGTCTGGGATGGCGGCAGTAATATCACCAATTACTTGGTGGAAAAACGCGAACATCCGATGACCAGTTGGATCAGAGTTGGAAACACCAGATTCTGCACAATGGCCGTTACTGGTCTCAGCCCTGGACATCAATATGATTTCCGTGTTTGCGCTGAGAACGTCTACGGTAGATCAGATCCGAGCGAAGTAACGCCGCTTATCACGACCAAGGGTACCATCAAGAGAGAGTTCAAGAAGAAGGAATACGAAACGGACGAGAGTGGCAAAAAGATACGTGGTCGCAGTGACGAAAAAGTTCGCGATTACGATCAATTCGTCTTTGATATTTATAGTAAATACGTGCCGCAGCCGGTTGAGATCAAGCATACATCCGTTTATGACAAATACGACATCCTTGAAGAAATTGGTACCGGTGCCTTTGGCGTCGTTCATCGTTGCCGTGAAAGATCTACCGGCAATATTTTTGCTGCCAAATTCATTCCAGTTTCTCACGTCATGGAGAAGGAATTAATTAGAAAAGAAATAGATATAATGAATCAATTGCATCATCCTAAATTGATCAACCTTCATGATGCTTTCGAAGATGACGACGAGATGGTTCTAATCTTTGAATTGTAAGACGATAAATTATCATTCTAATCGATTTTCAAAAATAATAATGTTGTTTCTCCTTTATCATTGTTACTGATAATTTTTTTTTTAGCTTATCCGGTGGCGAACTGTTTGAGAGAATCACTGCCGAAGGTTATATCATGTCCGAGGCCGAGGTCATTAATTACATGCGCCAGATATGCGAGGGTGTCAAACACATGCACGAGAAGAACATCATACATCTTGGTTTGTTCGAGAGATGATTAAACTTTTTTTTCGTCCGTAGTATTAAAAAAAAATAAATAAATAAATCGCGATTGAACGTGACGCATTGTAGAAACGAATTGAAATACTCTAGGAAGAACGGAAAATAATCGAACGGTAACGTTATTTTTCAGACATCAAGCCAGAAAACATCATGTGTCAAACGCGTAACAGCACGAACGTAAAACTAATCGACTTTGGTTTAGCTACTAGATTAGATCCTAATGAAGTCGTAAAGATCAGTACAGGTACAGCGGAATTCGCAGCTCCTGAAATTGTGGAACGCGAACCAGTCGGTTTCTATACGGATATGTGGGCTTGCGGTGTATTGGCATACGTTCTGTGAGTATATAATTTCCATATTTGTAATCGTTTAACTCTCTATTAATTATAATACCAAATAATTAAAAGCGTCTTTTTTTTTTTTTTTGATCGTATATTTCTTTTACATATAATTACATTTATTCTGATTGAAAAGTCTGAGTGGTCTCTCGCCCTTCGCCGGTGACAATGACATCGAGACATTGAAAAACGTAAAGGCCTGCGATTGGGACTTTGACGAAGAAGCGTTCCGGGACGTCTCTGAAGAGGGCAAAGACTTCATCAGACGATTGCTCGTCAAGAATAAAGAGTGGGTGCATTCGTTTCAACGCTAATAATTGAATTAGCGAGTAGCAAAGCGAATTTCTTCAATCGTTAACATTATTTTTGTAGGAAGCGTATGACCGCTCATGAATGCCTTCTTCATCCATGGTTAACTGGCGATCATAGTGATCGTACCAATGCCATATCTAGTAGCCGATATCTTAGCTTCAGAGACAAATTACGTGCCAAATATGAGAATTGGGATAAATACGTTCTACCCATCGGCCGGCTAGCCGAATATTCCTCGCTTAGGAAATTATTGATAGAAAAATACAAGATCTATGACTCTTCGTTCGGTAAATTTGTTTGATAACCTATAGTAACTTTCTTAATTTGTATATAGAATTATGAAGCGATCCATGCATATTATTTCTAGATCGCCGACAAGCTGCACCTAGATTTGTCATCAAACCAACAAGCGCATTCGCATACGAAGGACAAAGCGTAAAGTTCACTTGTCGAGTAATCGCCATTGCTTCTCCCGTTTTAACGTGGTTCCACAATAATCAAGAACTTCGACAATCTGTTAAGTTCATGAAACGTTATCATGGTGACGACTACACTTTCATCATTAACAGAGTTAAATTGGAAGACAGAGGAGAATATGTGATACGTGCCGAGAATCATTACGGTTATAGAGAAGAAGTTGTATTCCTTAACGTACAACGTAAGTAACAAGATTGACAAAACTTGTTTCTATTATCGCGACACGTTACTGAGACAAAGCTTTTGTGGATTAATTATTAATCGTGTGATAAATTTGTAGCACTGCCCATAGAAATTCCAAAATACAGACCAGAATTGCATCCGGTGCGCAGACGAGAACCACTTGGTTATAACGTATGGATGGAAACGATCGAATCAGCTCCAAACTTTACCTTCTTATTGAGGCCACGTGTGATTCAAGTCAGACAAACGTGCAAGCTACTTTGTTGTCTAGCTGGAAATCCACCGCCGACCGTCAAATGGTACAGAGATAGAGAAGAATTATCTAAACATCATTATTCGATGACACACGCGGACGGTGTCGTCACTATGGAGATTATAGATTGTAAGCCAGAAGATAGTGGCAAGTATCGCTGCGTAGCGACAAACATTCATGGCAAGGATGAAACGAGCTGTGTCGTTATTGTAGAAGGTAAGTTCGGAAACAACAAATAGAGAAATATGACGGAAAATATGGGTGACAATTGACTATGGGACAACAATCGAAGTAACAATACTTCGCTACGCGAATCGATAAATCGTTAAATTATACATGTGTTTAATACGAAATCTGATTAAATATTTATTTGTAGGAACTGGAGAAACAGAGGAGCAATGTAAATTAGCACACGACCTCCTACATTCCGGAGGTAGAGCTGCTTGAGCGTGACTCCCCTTATTTTTATCCCCTTTGATCCTTTGCTATCTATGGAGTGACAAATGAGAGATTGCCGAAAACACTTAACTATCAATTTGAAACGATCGTATGGAATAAGAAGTCGAACACTTTACGAAAATCTTGATAATTTTATTACAATGTATTTTAAAATTCAACATGAATTATATTATAAAAATATATAAAGTTAAAAAAACTACCAAAAACACTATGAGGCAATAGCTTCAGTGGTATATTTGGTTTTATGAATTTTTCTTTTTATATTGGCAAGAAATTAACATATTTTTTTAAATTGTACAAAACACTTTTCATAATTCTAAAAAAAAATCATCGCATTATCATTTCTTTATATACAAATTCATTTAGAAATGTCTTTTGTGAATGTCACCAAGTATAATTGTTCCATAGTTTTCCCTCAATTCAATCCTAATGCTTAACGATTTATACGATTTTTTATGTGAAAGTATCAAGATTTATTCCGTTTGTCTACTACACAATAGTTAATCACTCGTTCGTTATGATCATTCGTCCATCGATAAATTTAATTTAAACACTTAAATGTGACCTTTTTGCATGTATTTTCTCCGTATCGGAAAAATTCTTTAGCTATTTTCCATTTGTCACCCTGTGTATGTTTTGAAGGATTGGAAGATGTAATTGTATCGCAAAACGTATACACGTATGTGTATATGGCGTAGTATGTATTCATTTGATGTGATGGAAATTTAAATTTTATACGAACAGCATAATATTTTTTCATTAAAATTACAAATTAGGTTTTAAAAAGTTATTATGCCATCTAGAGTAGAGTTGATTAAATTTAGAATTGCTGCTGAATTAACTCCATGATTTAGTCCACCACGATATCTATTAAACGTAATTCGTATTATTCCTTTAGTAATGCATACACATAAATCATCAAGCTAGTACGTAACTTTGAATAACTCTAATCTAGAGACCTTTTCAATGGATACCTTCCAATTCTATAGCAATTATTCATTTATTCCATGATTCTACCCAGTTTGTTTTTACCCGTAGACGCTGCAAAATAAATAAAAATCCTGCAAATATGTCATATAGTGAATGCATACAAAAATGCGTGTAGAGCATGCTACAAAAGCATATTGATTTCTATCATAATGAAATATACGAGCCCTGATACTAAATACTTATCTTTAGATCGGAGGTTTATTGAGCTACCACTGAAACCTGCACCACCACCTATTGTAACTGTTCATAAAGCTAGTGGTTACAGTGGCTACAGTTCTACTACTACACAAGGTCATTCGAGTACATCACACAATTATAGCAGTTCAACCACCAAACTGAATTCCTCAAGTTCCTCATCTTATAAAGTAAGCTTATTAAAATGCAAACCAAAATAGATCCTACATACGATCGTACAGTTTATATACAGATAACATTGATATCATTTGTAGGCTACAACCGAGTCTTCGTCAGATAAACGTAATGCTAAAAAATACGGAAGTAAATTGGATGCTACAGGCAGCCCATCTCGATCTAGAAACACTACTAAAGAACTTGCTTGTAGGTATCCTAGATTGTAAAATAATTTGTTGAAAAGTTACATTTAATTCATATCTTTGCAGATCCATCAGATGAAAGTATGAAACCACCAGAATTCACAAAGAAATTAAATGATCTTACAATTAACGATGGAGAGCAACTGGAACTCACTGTCAAAGTTGATGGTGATCCAGAACCACAAATAACTTGGCTTAAGAATGGCAAAGTTAGTATAATTTGTATACAGATAATGCAATTATGTTATTATTAACAATATTCTTCAAAGAAAAAGTATATTTTTAATTCAATTCTATAGACCGTAAACTCCTCTGAGATTGTTGATTTGAAATACAAAGCTGGTACTGCAACTCTTACTATTAATGAGATATTCCCTGAAGACGAAGGCGAATACATTTGCAAGGCAACCAATAGCCTTGGAACATCTACAACATCTTGCAAATTAACTGTGAAACGTGAGTAAAGCTTATTACCTAAATTGGAATGATATCAAAAATTTATATAAAGTGTAAAGAAACTTTTTCATTTGGTTCCTACTTTGTTTTTAGCAATGGAAAATGCAGCAGCTAAAAAGAAGAGCGACGATAAACCACCAAAAATAGTAGATCATCTGACAAGCATGTTTGTGAAGGACGGAGAAGCCGTGACACTCAGTTGTCGAATTATTGGTGCAAAGAAATTTGATGTGGTGTGGCTTCATAATAATAAAGAAATCAAGCCTAGCAAAGATTTCCAGTATACAAGTGAGGCTAATATTTACAAATTAAATATTGCTGAAATCTTCCCAGAAGATTCTGGTACTTACACGTGTGAAGCATTCAATGACGCAGGAGAAAGTTTCTCATCGTGTACATTGAATGTCCTCGGTAAGAAATTATTTCGAATATCTTTTAAATTAATAGTTACTTTTTCGTGCAAAATATAACATTGACGTGCTGTGTAGTTCCCAACGAGGAACCCAAGAGCCCGGTCTTCACAACATTCCCACAATCAGCAACCGTGAGCGAAGGTGAAACAGTTACTTTCACATGCAAGACTGAAACTGCGCCCTTGAAAGGTAAGGAAAAATATGTCTATAGAATATTATTGTTTCGAGTTTATAAATCACTAGAAAAAAAGTTATTTATTTTTTATGTCATGTAAAAGAAACGTAAAAAATTATAAAGTATAAATATAATATGAAATAATATCATCATTTTCTTTCTACAGTAACTTGGTTAAAGGATGGTAAGGCGCTCCCTGAGACCAGCAGCAAATACTCTTTCAGTTCAGACGGTGATAAATCGTTTGAACTAGGTATTAAGGCATGTACGGCTAGTGACGTGGGACAATACATAGCACGTGCAATTGGCAAAAAAGGCGAAACTAATGCAGCCTTTGCTCTAAACGTCACTAATCCCGGCGATCTCTAAACTCAAAATTATTACTTTTACAACAATTTATATTACGGTCTTTTTTAGAAATCAGTTTTAATATACATCTGCAATTTGCAATTTAGAATGCTTTCTAAATGAACGTGAATACTTTTCATCGATTATAATCTATATCAAAAAACACGAAATGTAAAAAGAAAGAATGCCGTTAATGTGCACGGAAGAAACGTAAAGCAGACACAATTCCGAAATACAGTAGAACCTCGTTTATCTAAATAAGGGTGAGAGGGTGGTAAAGGGGAACATGGATATTCGGGTGGAGTTCGGTTAATAGAGATTCAGGTAACGAAACTTTCGGATGATAGGAAATTCGAATAATCGAGATTCTACTGTACGCGATACATCGCGTTTAAAATACTTAGCCTGCAAACAAATCACATTGTCAAAATAACGATACAGTCGTTATTCGTTATACGTAAATTGTTAAAAAAACATACATTGTGTTTTTTTTTTTCTGTGTGCTTGTCATGTCGCATAAATTGTCGTTTAAACGTAAACAAATAAACGCGTCAAACATCACGAATAGCACGCGCAACCTATACGCTAATATGAGCTTCGCTGTACACACGATTTAGCATACTTTTAAGTACACAACGGTGCGTAGAGGCAGTCTGACATCAATATGCCTGGAAGAGTTATTAATTCCGATAAAATGGCCAGCATCCTCTATTCACCTAAACAACGAAATAATTTTATCGGAATGCGTTAACTTGTAATGGCATTGCCAAAACACTTCTTTATTCCATATAATTAAACGCACTGTCGTGTTATACTTGTTTGAAGACTGCTTCCATTACAAAATTTATGATAAATAAAAAACTTATGATTAAAAAATACTATTAACATTTATTTTTATTTGCAAATATTTCTAAGAAAACTTTCTATCTTTTTATATTCCTTCATAATGAATGTTATATTCAAAATAATTCTCATATCTTATCTACTTTAATTGAAGCTAAACTTAACATTGGTGTTAAAGTATTAATTATAATAAAAAAGTATATTACAAGTTACCTAATATGGATACCTCGTACAATGTTTTTGGATCAATTGTATCAAAACTTCCTAGCCTAGGATCTAAAATTAGTTCCTGTGGATTATTTCTTGTTCTATTGTCTGTTTCTAGATATGAATAACTACATGATTGACATTTTTTAGATAATATCGATATAAAACCTATGCCAGGAATGAATAAACCTATTGAAGGATACACATTACTCATAGTATGTATCATTGCATGATCTTTGTACAATTTTAAGCAATCATCACATATTTTTTCTTGTATATTACTAATTCTGGACAAAACTATATCGTTATCTCCTACAAATATTATTTCATATTAGTGATTAATTTTTATTTTCATATACGTTGTATATCTTCAATTTTCTCACTTACTAATCATAAATATTACGAGTCCATATGCCATAAAATGATGTGCTATAGGCAAAGGAATATTCTCTAAGATAATAGTCTTCCACGATTCAAGTTCAGGATAGAATATATAAAGAGATGATCTCAATAAAAATAATTTTTTTTTCATGATACTATAATGTGGCACTTCAGTAAAACATTCAGGTACATCTGCAGTTTTTGCCCATTTACCTACAAATATCCATTTGATGCATTGTGAAATATAATATACATATATATATATATATATATATATATATATATATATACATACATATATATATGTATATGTATATATACACACACACACACGTATATCCTATTTAATAACTTAATTTACCTGTATGTATATTAAACATATCAACTGACGATAGTTTTAAACGATGACGTCCTACACCACCCACCACAATCATACAATTACTTAAAAATCCAGCAATCATATGTCTTCTTGGGCTAGGAAGTCTAAAAACGTACATATTAGAAAGTAAACGTAAATAATGATTCACTATGGAGTTTACAATATGATCATTCACCTTCCAAAATAATACCATTTTTTAGTTATAAGGCAATATCGCCAAATTATTTGATTAAATTGACCAGTTCCTAAACCATATTCTCCGCCAACAAGATATATATTAAATCCTGAAGAAAGATAAGGTAAATTGCATGGATATTTAAAGAAATATTTTTTACAACATTTTTTATCATTTTTATAATATACATACCTCTGCCAGTAACTTGCGAACCTATCAGATCCTTCCCAGAACATTTTAGATATTTTAGTTCTATTAACTCAGATAACTGTATACCATCCCAACAATAAATATATCCTTTCTTATTACTAAGATTTTCTAATTTATATCCAATTATATATTGTACAAATTTAGATTTCTTTGTCAATGGTATATTTATTATACTATTATTAATTGTAGAAGCCTGAACAAATCCATTAAAAAAAAAAATATTCCTTCCAATAAAATTTATAAATAAAAAGTACACAAATAAATAACGAACTTACTGTATTATGATCCATCCACTCGTGCAATACATAATGCGAATATTTTGTTGTTGACCTAACATTAATATTTTCAATTAACTGTTTGAGATTGTTAATAGGTAGCTCGATCAAAGAATTAATGGGTAAATCCATAAAACGATCTAAGCATACTGACAAACAGACATCAGTCAATAAACTTATAGCCAACTCTTGTGCCAATAACCAGACATCAATTACCTTTTCCGGATTCAACCAATATAATATGATAGTATCAGTTATATCGCTTATTAAATCGTCAGCCATGAAAAGTACAGCCAATTGTAATAAATTTAAAAGATCTATAAAATTATCTGTTTTATACTTCACCATTGAAGATTTAATGAAATAACAAAGTTCAATTAATACTCTTTCATCGTCATGAATCCACTCAATAAAATTCTAAGAAACAAAATAATCTCAACTAGTAAATGATGAACAAATAACGAACAATCGATTAAATATTATACACAGAAACTATATATTAACCTGTAACATAGATGAAGTAATATCATAATTTATAATATGTTCTTTGTTTTGCGAGTCGTAAAAATTTGGAGAGAAAAGGCAATGGAAATAATGACTTTTGTTAATAAGTCTTTTTTTATCGACTTCAAAGCGATTATTTTCAAGAATTAACGTAATAATTTCATCTTCCATCGTATCAAGCAATAACAATGTGTATCAATAATGTACTAAATAATTTTAACACCTTCGGGATGGAAAATCGCAGCACTGGATTTTACACTTTTCACAGAACTTTAAATTACTGCTATATTAATAATAAATTGTTATTGGTATACGTGAGAGAACTTGCGATCGAATGTACTTCTTGTTATCTTCTGGTTATCCTTGTTGACAAGAGGTCAGTTTTTCATGAGACTGTGACGAAGAAAAAATTGACCTAGCCTGTGTGGAAGTTACTTGACAATATAAATAATTCATCCTTCCTAATACTACATGTTTATCTAAACTATGACAAATTCTCGATATAATATGTACTTTCATGATATAGTTTAGAAACCTAAACTAATAAGTTGTAATATTTAAAATCGTACAATCTTTTATAAATATTTCTTTGCAAATGATATTTCGGAATCGCGTCGAATTATTAGGCACAAATTTTAAATATAGAGCTATGGCTTATGAACGAGCAATAATAACACTAATAAAGCGTCAAAATCGACGTAGTCCGTTAAAAAATTTAATCGAGTGAATATCGTGTATCGGTTTAATGACAGTGAAATATGATAGTAATTTTACAGAAATGATGAGTAGTAATAATAAATAATGATAGCGAAAATAATAATCTAAAATTTCGAGTTGCGATCTATCAATGAAAAAAAAAAGAAGATAACGCGTACTGATGGAATATCTAATTATTCCTTTTTTTTTTTACTTTCAATTTAATCGTCCTTATAAATAATATTATCAAACATCACAACTGTGCGACGAATAAATTTTAACTATATTCTTTTACTCACGTAGTTACCGGCACAAAATACAACGACCAATCATATCGCAGCCATCATAAGTTATCGTTCGCGCGCTAACAAGGCAAATTGTTACCGTAAAAATTAAGGAAATATTATGCACTGACTACGCTATGTAATTATAGGCTAATATAATTGTAGGTATCGAAGTTATATCCATTTATGAATAATACTCTTATAATTTTTAAGTCATTACGTTCCATTTACCAACGAACGGCGCAATTTATTCATTTCTCATCTCTAAATCACTAATCTGCTAATTAATTTCCAATCTATAAGTTTTTTGCAACATCAATTACTTTTATCTTCATTAAATATATTTATAGAATTTATTATCGTTATTCTTAAGTTCTGTTATATCAACGGAATTACGACTTCATTTTAGTAGGAACGTATGTTTGTACCAATGTCCCGCCAGATAGCGTCCTATTCGATGAAATTTTCCTTCCATTGAAATCGTATTCAGAGGTCCAAGCAAAAATAAAATTCCCGAATAAAACTTCAAAATGGCGCGACTGCTGAGTGTAAACACCCAGTTTTGATATTAGTGGAGTGTAGGAGCTGAGTAATATTCCCAAAAACGATTGGCTGTAGTCCAGATATTTTGTACAAACGGTGTAAGGAAAAAATTCAAACTGGATGTTCACTACTGTATCCACGATCGCTCATTCTATACCAGGTAAACGTCGTCTATACAATGTTTGACGCTCTCCATGCTTTTCCTAACATAGTTTCTCTAACTTGTATGAGAAATACATGAAATACGTTTCAGCCAAAATTATGTGCATCTACTTTCGCCGTCCGTTTCGTTTCAATTTG
Organism: Vespula pensylvanica; assembly: GCF_014466175.1. Lineage (NCBI taxonomy): Eukaryota > Metazoa > Arthropoda > Insecta > Hymenoptera > Vespidae > Vespula > Vespula pensylvanica. Next base: position 8,066,561 of record NC_057694.1, read on the forward strand.
ATACGTTTTAAAGTATAATCGTTTGATTTTTCGAAACGAGCACATTCGTCGTATGTTATAAGTCTTTATTTCTTTTACAAGGATGCTTATATTTATCCTAAGACTCATAAAGTAATTTATCCTTTATATATAGCTTGTTATAAATTCTTTTATACGTATTTATAACCTACTCTAATCAAATTATTTATTTCCGTAAAACTTATACGACACAACATAAAGTCAATAATCATGCAATAACAATATTGCTTCTTTCTGTATGCTATTAGATAGCATACAATGTTGTATTGTTTATAAAATACAATCTTATCAATTGATATTTGAAAGATATTTCCTTTGATAACTTATATTAATTTGAGCATGTTATCGTATCAGTTTATACCAATAGAAAAGTGAATTTAATTTGTAACAAATCTAATTTACTTAGGTTATACTTGAATAAATTTGTAAGATATAAAACTTTATAAGTTTCTATTCTTCATACGTATTCATTGCGTCATATATGATAAAGTCTGTGGAGTTATATCAGTATAGCAGTAAGAAATATACGACTATAAAGAAATATTTATATATTTTATATTTGTTTTAAGTGATTCATTGTTACTTGATTTACAGAATTTGATAAGCGAGTTAATTAAGTCTTTTATAATTACAGGGAGTGATCAAAGCAAAATGGCGCAGAAGTGCGGTTCTATTCACATAGGGTAAGTCAAAATGTTGACAATTTTCAAAGAATGATATATTTTAAGTCTCTTCAAATAATTATATTTTATAGAATATGATTTTCCTTGTAAGTTCTTAAAGCAGCGTATATCGAGATCTCTCAAAAGGCTAATAATTGTTCTTCAATAAATATTATGTTTTTCATACTATAATACTATTAACAACTCATAAGAAATTTGTTGTTTACTGAAACGTATTGGATATGTTATCGAACGAGATGTTATCTATTATATATTGTTTTTAACTAGCAAACGATCTTATTGACAAAATATTGTACGCGAAGTTGTTCGTATTACCTGTAATTGAGGTTATAAGTCAAAATTTCTCCGTCTATATATATGTGTGTATATATATATATATATATATATATATATATATACAACAGTTCATTTCAAAAGCATGCGATAATATTAAGTGATATAATATCTACTAAAATGTATCAGCTGTCAGCATGGTCAAGTACGCTTTATGACTAAGTACACGTATACTCGATAATTCTAATAATTAGTTCTAATATCTACATCACGATGTATTTTTCGAACAGTCACATTTGTACTTGATATAGTGATTATATTTTTGCAACCGTATCGAAACGTGCAGCGATAATGATCGATAATGGAGATCTAAAATGTTTTATCGATCTTTGCTATCTACACCCGACAAGATGGCTAAGCTAAAACATTTTGTGCACTTGAAAATGTTCGATTGGAAACGAAAATAAAAAGAAAAAAGTCTGAATAGTAACAAGGACAAAAAACACACAGATTGAATAAAGTTTTAGAAGGATACGACTGAGTAAATCATTAGTTATTTTTTGTAAGATTCCACGAAGATCGATCGACCGAAATAAGGATGTTTGCTACGCGGCAAGTAATTCGTCGTTCGACGATGTTGGTAATATTTGGTAATATTTCTTTACGCCGTCGCTGTTTTATTGCGACATTGTGCAAGAAACGTTTCGTTATCGTAATCGTCGTGGACTTTTACCTTAGTGGCAGCAGGCCTTTTTCTTGAAAATACTTTTCCACACCTGGCCGAATCGTTTCGATCTGGTAAACTCGGTTGACCTTCAGTACCAAGAAACCATCCAACGTTGTGAAATTGATATTTTTGTTTTTATTCGATACGGATATAGAAAAAAAGATCGCGAACCAAAAGAAAGACGAAGCGAAAGAAGAAGAAGAAGAAGAAGAACTCGCGATAGTCGATAGATTCGTCCGAACGTTAAAGCGCTATAAACGTAGAGCCGATAATTTCGTAGGATCGTGTCGGGTAGGAGAAAAAGAAAAGGTAGTCGGGGGAATACGTAAAAGAAAAGAAGTGTGCGAGGAGGGGTCATCGTTACGGAGAGAGAAGGCGCGTTCGTTCCGTTGCTACCACCAGGAGGGACGAAGGCATCCCGGTTAAAAGTCGTGCTTTATACGGTGGCTGTTCCGCTCTCTGGTGGGAGAAGTGATAGTCCTTACCGGGGTATACCACGGCGGCACATTATACGGCTATGGTGGAATCAGTCACTGGCGAGTTGTGGGTGGTGACTAGTCGACGACCCATCCGTCCCTCGATCTCTCGGTCGATCTCTCGGTAGATCACTCGGTAGATCTCGGTAGATTCCTCGTCCGTCCGTTCTTACGTATTAGTGCTTCTTCCGCGTTTCCTCCTCGTTGTCGTTGCTATCCGAATGTACGTCGCGTTCTTAGTTCGGTCGCGATCGAAGCGATCGATGTAGCGATCGATCCGGGCGAATGCTCTGGACGAAATCATCTCCAACGTGTTCGGTGGTATTCGTTGTCGCTTACGATGCCTCGTGCCAAGTTTAAACGACGCGCGTCTCGCGCCCTCGTCTAAGTAGATTCGGGATTTACGATTCCAACGGAAAACTCAAATTCCGTCGACGCGAAAGTTTCTCCTCTTCTCTCTCTCTCTCTCTCTCTCTCTCTCTCTCTCTCTCTCTCTCTCTCACTCACTCACTCTCTCACTTACTCACTCACGCTTTCTCATTCTCCTTATTCCACTCTTGCTCTTTCTCCATCTCTTTTTCTCTTCCCCCTCTTTCTTGTCGTACCTTCTTCGATATAAACATTTGGAGGAACTTTGCATTGGCTCGACGCTGAAACGACAGATCTTTGGTGAGCTTCCCTCGTGAGTTCGTTGAAAGTGGTTGTAGAATGAAGTGGTGGAAGAATAGCTGCTATAAGCTCGGACGTAATTCGCCAGGAGTTTCGAATCAAGAGTAAAGAAGAGCTTTGGAATCCTACACGATTGTTTTCTGACGAATATCGTTAAGCATCGTTTAAAATCGAACCGTTGATATTCTCTTGCGAAAGTGACTGAATATTAGGCGTTTCGAAATTGGCATCAAAATTGTCAGTGTCGAAAGCGACTCAACGTTGTTGCGCGAATCGATCTGGATCGACGAACGTTCTTTTCAAGCAAATTCATATTTTTCCAAAACCGTTGATACGAAAACGACCATGAAATATTCGCGAAACAAGGACGATAGTCGCGAATCGAATATGAAAAAAGTGTTCGTAGCGTAGAAAGATTTACGCCTAAAAATCGGCACTAGCTATTCGCTGGAAATGGAGGAAATTCATGCAATATCGGCCGTAAGCCACAGTGCGCAATAATGAGAATCATCGCAGCCGAGGTCGAAAGGTCGCAACGATAATATCGAGTAGATGTAAAAGCAGCCTTCGTAGAGAGAATCCTCGTTTTATTTAATAAAAAAAAAAATTGTTTTGTCCTTGAAGATCCTTGGAAAGAGATATAACGCTCCAAGTATTTGAACGATTAATGTATCATTTGAATTCGACTTGGGAAGGACAAAGAATACACCGGTCGAAGATTGGAAAGCAAAGTTTCAAGCACGAAGATATCGGTAGCCGTTCATACGGCAAATCGAAAGATTTCTCGGAAAGGGAAGGAATCCGAGTTAGCTGGCGCTTTGATATTACGACTTCCTGCGGAGCACCCTTCGGCCGTCGCGTAGGTATCGCGAAACTCCTATCGAGAGAACGCACGCGCGTGTGTTCTCGAGCGTGTAACAGGTGTCCAGTGCGCCAGCAAACGTATGTGGGATATAACTTTGCAAAGTCCGTATTGATCTAACCGAAGAGTCATAATAGAATCGGCATCGGAGAAGGAACGATATGTCCTCGTAAAGAGGGGGATAATCGCAATAAGATGAGTTAATGATAAGGAAATCGTTGGAGGGTCTTTGGATCGTCGAAATCGTGGAAGACAGGCCGTCAAAATAGAATATCCCGGTGGCAGTGGTATGTACGGGGGTGGTACGGGAGGTGCGGGGTATGGGGTCGGTTTGGGCCCGGGACCTGGACCCTCGCACTACGCTCCCTCGGGTTCCGGCGTGAGTTACCAATTGGGCCCACCACCCCCACCGCCGCCAGCCGCTTGCCCCACCGGCGGAAGTCAGCTTCTGTCTTACGGGCCCAACCTATCGCCTCATCACATACAGCAGACGCACGTGGACTCTCAGCAGTCGTCGAAAACACGGAGGTAAATCTTCGTCTCCCACGCGCCTCTAACCGTTTTCTTTTTTTCTCCCTTTGCCTCTCCCAGAAGAGAGAAAAAGATGAGTATCGCGTTTCGAGCAAAACCTCTTTCCAGCCACGCTGGATCATCGTCTCGAGATCATCTGCCTCCTCGGAGCACGAAACCGACATCGTCCGTCTACTAAAATCGCTTTCCCGGGGGATGTTAAAAGTCGGCCCTTTTGATATCAAAGCGGGTTTTAAACTCTTGACGAAAGGATCCCGCGTCTCGTGTACGTATAAACGTGCGGAGAATCGTGGGAAAGGTTGGGACTTTTAAATAGCACGCGGTTTTTGCGGTAAACTGGACATGCACGTTGAATCGATGGACTGCGTCCACAGAGAGAGGGAGAGAGAGAGAGAGAGAGAGAGAGAGAGAGAGAGAGAGAGAGAGAGAGAGAGTTCGCTTTAAGAAAATTTATCCTTTTATTTATTGCGAAGATCGGTACGTCGAAAGTGACGATGAACGTGAGACAGGGACAAATTACGTATGGCACGAATTACGTAGAACGAATTACGTATATTGATGATTATGAAGTATCTCGGTAATTACGCGGTACGCACGTTAACGGACAAGCAATTGTCGCTTTAATAAGAATAGTGAGAACAGGCATTGTGATTGTCGTGAGAAAGAATCGAAGTACGATTAAAATTTAAAAAGCGGTTTAAGATCTTTACGTAAAATTTGGCGGGCGCGAGTACGCGAAATAGCTGCATAATGCAGGCGTGCGTTCGTGTATTTATAAAAATCATTTATTAAGAGGCACGAGAAAAATGCGATGTTAAGGTTTATCCGTAAAGGTTTCGTCCACAGGCACGATTTCTTCTTGAATCGTCAAAGATCTATTCCGTAGCGATCATTGAAAGAACTCGAGGCTGAGTTCTTCGCCTCGAACAATCTAGTTATCGAGAGTCGTGACCGAAGTACTTACGATTGCTTATTGAAATTGAGAGGCTTGCGGTGTACTTACGGATTCGCCTTTCGCTCGGACCGTCGACAAGCGGAAGAAATTTGCGGATCGTTTCGAAGATTACTTATGCCGATTCACCTTATTGTGACTTATTTGTGCCGATTGTATTTTAACCTTAATCTACCCCGAGTAATTCCGTATTCTACAAGATGCAATAAAAAGTAATCATTTTATGAATCTATTTTGCAAACAAGCTCGCAAAGTTTTCGAGACCGCTTTTACGATGAAATCGAGGAAACTCGTTAAAACTTTTCTACGTCGCGATTCTAAAGCACCGTGCTGGTTTATCGATGTGCAATGAAAATTCTTCTTTCGCGACGATTATTTCCAAATTTCCAAGAAATTTTTCGATTCCTCATTAATACGTTATCGTACCTATCGCATATTATCGGGATTCAAATATTCCGAAGAAAAGGCAACGATACGCGGAACGCACATGTTCCGTGTCCGCGTGAAAAATACAGGAGTCGGCCGTGAATCTAGATAGCTCTATTATCGTCGAGCTTGTCGTAAAAAAGACTGCGAATTCTCGTCAAGCCAATCCGATCCTTCCGCGCGCCTCAAAAGCACGAGAACGGTGAATCGATAACGAGAAGTATCCTTGCATAAACTGAATATTTATTAACCGTTAAATAAAAAAAAACAAAAAAGCAACAAGTTCTCACGTCGCGTTTTCAGATTACGCTTTACCTTAAAAACATTTTATACGAAAGTATACGTATTCGAGCAAGAGATTATTATTAACTTACGGTGTGCAATCATCGCTGTTTGGCAAACATACGTTTTTGTTGTTGCAAAGTCAGCAACTTTTTATTTACATTAACAAGTAGATTATAATCAAGAAATACAATTGCGATTTCATTGTAAAATACGTACTTACGCTTTCTTCGCGCGTAAAACGCGATTCCCCGTTGAAAGGAAGGAAAAAAGGAGGAAAAAAAGAAAAAAAGAAAAAACAAGCGGACGAAGGAAGAGAAAAAAGGAGGAACTTCCTCGGCGACCTTGAAGAAAAAGATACTCTGGCGTAAGCCATTGAAACGACGATAACGATAATCTTCTCGAAAATATAACAAAGCGGGTACAAAGTTGACGTTATCGTGAAATGCATACAACAGAATTGCGGTGCGCGGTCACGCGCGACGATAATAAATTGAGATCACAAGAAAAATACATATATGCGCGAAGAAATAGTTATGACGGCGCAGCTCGTATATTATTACGTACGGTACGGTACGGTACGTAAGTACGTATGTATGCATGTACAAGAGTGACCGTATTACGTAGGAAGAAACGAGAGCACGTACAATACCCGAGAGATTACATTTATCAGCGAATATTTCATTGGCCTCGCTGATCGCTGATTTCATTTATCGTCTACTTATAACGAACCAACGCGTGCTTCAAACTCCGTTCGTTACGTTTTTTAAAGGCTCGTTAAGTCTTTCTAAAGATGACTTTAGAAGCGATCGACGTTGATGCAGACGGATCTTTGAAAAGAAAGTAAAAAATTAAGAAAAAGAAAAAAAAAGGTAATAAAACGATCGATATCTAATCGTACAATTTCGAGTGTCAAGCCGTCGTACAACTACGTTATGAAACGATAATGAAATAATCGGAGTGACGGAATGAAAAGTTGACGTTTAATAAAGTGCATCGCGTCTGGTCTCGTTTGCGGCTCGTCGCGTCTAACAAGCCGCAAAATACACAAGAAGGAAGATTAAGGGTAGCCAGGGTGTCTAATACGATGAGTTTACACGGGTCGTTCTACTCTCTACCACGTGCATCGAACGTGCGAGCACGAAACAAAACCCACTCGTCGAGGAATTCGTCACGTAGCAGAGATTTGTGATCGTTCACGCATTTACGCGCCGATTACCGCGACCTTGTTGCGTAATCCGTCGTGTAAAACCCAAAAATCCAAAATACTCGTTTACCTATACGCTTTATCTACGTCCGTTCCTCTTTGTCGTCTTGTCGTTACGTCGGGAAAATATCTCTTCTCCGTTTACGGAGAGATTCTGCTACTTTGGACGGACTATATAATTTTCTTGTAAGCGAAGATAGAAAATAATTTAAGATTTAATGAAGTCTAACTTTCTTCGATCGTGTTTCCGTTTCCCGCAAATGCGGGAATGCATCCGCAAGATGCAATTTCTCGCGGATATATTTAAAAATCGTAGCTGTGTACCCAACTTTTGTTTGTGCTTTTTTTTTTTTTCTTCTTTCTTTTCCTTTTTCTTTCCTTTTTTTTCTTTCTACATGGATGTTGAACATTTAAAAAGCAGGCTATATTATTTGTTTACATCGAGATGCTCGACGTTCGTGACAACTGGCTCGAAGTGGGAATTTCCAAGTCGGAGTAGCCTTCTTTCTAAGCAGCGATCGCGATCGCGATATCGTTTCTTTTTACATTCTCTTCGGGAAGTCCTATGTAAATCGTGTGTTTGCTCTCTCCATCATCTCCACGCGGTACATTTATACAGTACAATTATCGTCGGTAGGCATACCTACGCACTGTACGTAGCTTTGCCAGTGTTTTGATTTCTGCACGTTAACAACTCACTGCGAAGCGTTAATTATATTATAACGACTAATTAAAGGGAGCACGGGTGATTTCTGGTGCATTAACCTGTAAAAATGTAAATCGCAATGATAAAGATATATTTATTTCACGCGATCGCTGCGGCCGCGAGCGTCTATGTAAAATAAGTGGCATTCCGCGAGTGGAAGGAATCGTTGAACTGGATGGATCAAAATGGAAAGTATGTTTTTTTTTTGTCTTTTTTTTTCGGTTTGATACGGCTCCGACCACGCTATCGTCGAATTATCTTCCTTTTAATGAATCTTCCATTAGTAACGCCTCATACACTCGTCTGATATTAAATCCATATTTAGGTCATACGCGTGCGACACGGACTCTTAACTTACAATTGTGCGTTTCATCGCGAGCATAAATAAAACGAGGTAATGCGCGCGCTATTCGCCGCTGATATCCAAACGAAACCGCCAAAGAATTTTCCTTCCCTTCTTTCGTCTCTAACGAATCGCATTTATCTCAGATCGTTCGAAGGATAAAGCGAGACGACGATGATTCGTGTAAAACAAAATTTTTTATTAGTTCGGAACAGCTCGCAAAGAAAATGTCATTAATAAGTAAGAAAAGGGTCTCGTTAGAGGGCGCATAAGATTACGCGGTTGTAAACGTAATTAGATGGATTTCTTGCTTCCTCTTCCTCGTATCCTTAGTCGCGTGACTTTCCGCTCGAAGCTAGGTTACACACGCCCTGAGCAATAAAGGTTTTCTCAGGCGTGAAAACGGCCGGGTCTCCCGATTGGTTCCGTTTCTAGGGTCGCGCGCGTCTTTCAGCTCGCAAGAAACACTCGCCACTCTTCCTTTTCTTCCTTCGCATCTCTTTTATCGGGATCAATTACGAGTTTAAAGCTTTTCTAGTCTGGGGTCGACACTTGAAGGACAACTATCGCGAGAATGGCAATTATCGTCGATATACCGTTCCTCTTCTACTTCTTTAGGATAGTTTCGTACGGAAGGAAAATGGGACGATTACGACGTTAACACGAAGGCGAAGAATTCGAAGAAATGTGATAAATCTCGTCTTTCGAGAGATCCCTCGCGAGTCGTAGAAGATTGTTAGGAGGCGACGGCGATCGAGGATCGATCGAGGAGCGATCGTGGAGGCGGTGACCAATAAGAGATCGTCGGGGGGAAGAGAGAGAAAAGAGAGAGAGAGAGAGAGCGGAGAGAGAGAAGCGGTTCTCTCGCGCGAGCCGCTCTCGAGACCGATGGACCGCCCCTTCTCCGAACCGCCAATCCCCATGCTCTGATCTTGCTTTAATATGCGACACTGTATACACCGCGAGAGTATCATCGTCACCCCTGACCAGGCTAATGAAAAGAAAAGCAACGAACGGCCAAGAGTCGTCGTCATCGTGCTTAGACGTTAGATTAGCAATCGGCGCCGTCATTCCATCGACTCGGAACGCGTTCTACCGTCGCTTCGCTTCAACGGACCCCACGGGCGAGCTCTGCTAAAATACGATGATTCGTTGCATAATTATATAGTTAAATGCTACTTGAAATAACTGGACGTTCAAGGACGCGTGTCGTAACGCTCGCGACGACACTTTATAAGCGACGAACTAAGAATCGAGTTCTCTCGACTTCATCGTACTCGCATTTTTTCTTTTTTTTTTTTTTTTCCATTTCTACTTGAACTTTTAACGAGCGCTAAAGCGCATTTAAGTCGAGAAAACATTTGTATCGCGCGATTCTGTACGCGAAGGCGTTACGCTATTGGCGTTTTTTGCCTATCGCTCGTATTGAAACGTTTCAATTATTCCCGCCAAAGAAATCGATGAGATTCCGCGCGAGGAGAAACAGCTTTCTGAAAAATACCGCGCATTTCGTAGGTACACTGGGTAGATGCTCGTTCTCCTGTTCTCGAAAGGCAGCAGGACGGAGTAGCATGTATGTATGTATGTACGTGCGTATGTACGTGCAAGTGTCCCAAACGACTACAGGAAGAGAAGGTAGATGTAACACACGTGGACGTAAAGGAATGGCGAACGCAAATGTACGAGGACGAGCGTGGACAACGGTTACAAAGAGGAAGAGAAGGAATAGAGGGGTCAAGTCGTGACTCTCGAGTCGAATGGAAAAATGCAAAAAGGCGCCACCGTAACTTGGACACGGCGTGCCACATCACGTGGCATTCTCTCTCTCTCTCTCTCTCCCCTCCCTCTCTCACTCGTATTTTGAAAATATTCTTAATTGTTGATCTTCGAAGAACGGAGTAAGTATTATTACGAGACAGGTATTGTCCCGTATTTATAAAAATTGTTTACGTGAAATTATTTACCGATCGAGTAATTAAACTCGAAATATTCTCGTTCGATGAAACGCTCGGAACCGTTTAAACTTGGTCGTTAATCTCTTTCTTAATGCCGAACCGTCGCGTCGGGTCATTTACAGGCACGTCCACCGAGTATATCGCCGAGTGGCGTAAGCCTTAAGAGATAATTAGAAGGCCTAATTACCGGCGGTAAAAGCGTGCGTTTGTCTCGTGTGAGATCAGCGTTACCGCCCACTAAGCGGACCAACTATGCTATGCCGACATTTGGAATCTGCTTGTCGAAAGAAATACAAAAAAGCGATCGTTTAACTCTTCGTTTCGTAAGTACGTTCGTACGTACGGCGAAACATGAAACAACGTGGCACAACAGTACGCCTTTAGCCTCGAAGTCTTTACAATGAGAGAGTCGGCTTAGACGCACGCGAGATAAAGATCTAATACTTAGTTTCCCACGGCTTTTGTTTGGATATATAGAAATTCACGAAAGAAGGAGCCGAAAGCAGGAGAAATGGAGCAACTTTGGTAAACGGAGAAGGTGCTCTTTTCTTATCCTTGAAGAAGTACGACGGTACGTCTAAAGATCGACCAAATTTTCCACGAAATCGTTCAATGTCAAGGACCGAACGACCGTAATCCGCTATCGTGCCGGCGCTTACTTTGGAAGAATCTTATTTCGAAGGTCGCAAACTTGATCGTTGCCGTCGTCGATCGTAAATAAAATAAAGACTGCCAGTCAGCGTCCTTTCGATACGCTACCAAATCCATTTCGGTTGTATAGTCGAATTATGAATCGACGTCGATCCTGTGAACTCGTTCTACGAGTCTTGTAATAGGCCATCGACGTCATGGTTTATTGCGATCGCTGATTTAGTGTCGTGCAGGGTCAATATTCTCGTATCTGCGTTTGTCTACCGCTGCTTTCGTTTGTCTTTTTCAAATGAAATTTTTCATAGTTTGTATGGTTTACGACGCAAACCACCGGCGCTCACGAAGATAATATCTATTCTCTAAAGGTCACGTTGAGTAATTGGTAAATGATAAACGATAATTGATATTTCTCTTTAGGAAAGTAGTATTTCGCGAGGAGAGGTAAAAGTTTGGCGACTCGACGAACTCGAGTCATTGATGTTTGATCGTTCGAATTTCGTGCTGGATCCAAGTTGGAGCACGAGCATCTTCTTTCCGTCGGACGATGCATACGCGATGCAAAAACGTCTCGCATAACGACACGGGCCATCTTATAACTCGGCGCGTACGTGATATGAAGCCGGTTTTCGTATTCACCGTATGATTTATTACCTAAAATCCGGATAAGGTACGCGTTCGCGATTTCGTTATTTCGAGATACAAAGAACGTTTTACGAAGTTACAACAGGAGGAGGAGAAGGAAGAAGAAGAAGAAGAAGAAGAAGAGCGATTTACTTGTAGGTGCCGAGAATAAAATGATAGAGGAGCGAGTTTTTAACGCTTACCTTCCGTGCTCCTCGTTACACGGGTCGTTTCTAAAACCTTCTGGAAGGTGCCGCAATTGGAGCACCGCGTTGAACCTGCTTTGAAGCTTAAACTTTCTCTTCGATTCGAAGGCGCGGATTATAATGCCACGTTCTGGAATTGGGTAGCAAGATATAAATGCCAGGGCTAACGAGTAGTACGATGGAAGAAAAGGGAAGAAAGTGCCATAACTCTGCGAACTTTTCATCCGTATTCGATCGACCGATGCTATGGACGAAAGAAACTTGCCGTCGAGTCGTCTTCTTTCTCACGAAAGATTCATACGTATCTGTTAAGTCGACATAATACCGCGGGGCGCATCATTATGTACTCCATAAGTCTCCGGGTACATCTCTCTCTCTCTCTCTCTCTCTCTCTCTTCCCTTCGCATAAGGGACTAAGAAAAAGAGGAGAAAAGTACGTTGGAGGGCTGCAGAGAAGAAGAAGGAGAAGGAGAAGAAGAAGAAGAAGAAGAAGGAGAAGATAGAGTAGGAGAGCGAAGGGAGAACCGGTGGGTACGGAGGTACCCGGATACACTCGCTGCGGGCCCTACACCCCCACTTTCCTCGTCTACCGGGTCCTCCGGAGTTCTCCACGGTATGAGAAAGGTGAAGAGAGGGAGGCACCGCTTCACCGCATGGCGCGTTCACCACAGCGAGAGAAAGAGCACGATGGCGGGTGGAGGGGGTAAAAATAAAAGTGGTAGGGATAGGAGGGCGCACCGGTAAGGGGATATCTTGCTTTTTCGCTCAGGGTCAGAACCGTACATCACCCGCGCGCACCGGTGCAATAGACTGACGATCGGCCGGATTTCTATGAGCTCTCCAGCTCGCTCTATCTATCTCTCTTTCTCGCCAGACCGAACGAGAGCATAATTTTCTAGCGAGCGGTTAATACCGGCGTCGGTAGAACGAACACGAGCTTCGATACCGATAATGAGACGGCGGTGACGGATTTACGGTGCCCTCTTTTGCGCTCCGAGTCCATCACCTCTCTCTCCCCCTTTCTCTCCCTTTCTCTCTCTCTCTCTCTCTTTCTCTCTTTCTCTCTTTTCTGATATCTTTCCACGTATTGTAGCGAGCGACCCTTATGGGCTTTGCCATATTCTTCCGGGTGTAAGCGGTAACGAGGTCTTGAACGTCGAATAAGCTTCAACATCGCTATCGAATCGGCGATGTCGCAGGAAGGAAGGAAAAAGTGGGACGAACCGAATTATTTCGCTCCAATTCTTCTCGCGTTTCTTCGATTACGGCCCGATGTGTCGAGAGAAAGAGAGAAAGAAAAGGTAAAGAAACTTTCCTTCGGAGATGCGAGAAATTCTCTCGACGATTTTTTTAATTTTTGATTAATAAACTTTATGGATTCGCATGTCGCGAATACTTTGATATATTTTCGACAGATACTTTTACGAGGAGTAATATTCTTCTCGCGATTCGTAATCGCACGAACGTTTCATCGATGTCTCGGGCCAGCGTTAAAAGAAACGTAAGATTCGAAGGAATCTCGGCAGCGTAGGGATAGGATTCGAAGTGGAAGAAATTAATTGGTAATTTGTCGAGGATCGTGTAGAATAGGACACCATGCGTCGAATTTTGATCGTGGTGTTACTGTTAGGTGATCCAGATTTGGTGGAGTAGAGCAGAAGGCCAATTTTGGATCGGGCAGTTCGCGTTTGGTAATCCGGAAGCTATTATAGTATCGCGCGTCGATGACGCGACATCTATTCGCGCGACTATTCCTTCCTTTTTTGCGAACTAGCTTTTCTCCTTCGTCTCCTCGTCGAACGGTATAATAATTTATCGTTCAACCACGCATCTTGACGTCCAACGCTCGCACACGCGCGCGCACGGAGGTATCTCGTAAAAAGTATCTACGCTCGCGACTCGCGTATCGAGAATTAAATTCGTCCATGTCCGCGCATACGTATTCCTTGTTAAAAAGTTTCCCCGTGTTTTTTATCCTTGTGTTTGCGTGTGCGTTTGAATTTCTAATAATATTTCTACCGTCGGGCGTGTTGCGCACATATGTGCGCGCGCGCGTCCTGTGTATACATATACGCATTATTGGCGCGATCCGTGTTGCTTCCTGCAAAGAAGAAAGAAAAAGAATCGAATAAAATGCGCGCCATCGGTATCCTCGATGGAAAAGCGAAATTTAATCGGGCATTTCCTTCCCTTGGTGTTTCAGGTCGGACGAGGATGATACTAGTGGATGTAAATATAGAAGACTGGAGGACGACAATGTGCAGGACAAGGAGAGGTTTGCGAGGTGAGTATCAGGCTCGAGAAGATTCGGTAGACTCGTTAAAATGTTGTTGCCCTTCGTGCCGGAGATTCCTCCTCGAAGCGGGAAAGGTATCTTATACGCATATATCGAATCTTGTTCGGTTTTTCGTCGCGTGTAAGGGACCGCGAGAGTAGCGTGGACACCTTTCTGGTAGCCGCTCCCGACATTGTTAATTCGTCTCACGAAATCGTGGCCCCAATATGTTCTACCGGTACACCCTGTACATGCCTCCTCAAGTACCAAGATACATACATACCTACATGATACCTACCAATGTGAGCCGATAGCGGAATGGGAAGCCCTCGAGGCTGCTCCAGCGTGGGAACATAAGGTACTTATACGCGCACCGTCCTTTAACTTCGTCCACACCGCGCTCTATCTCGATTCCATTCTTCACCTCTTTGCTCCTATCTATCTCGGTGATATTAAAACTTTGCTTTGCCGCTAAATTCACTCTTCTCTAATCTACGGAGTATCCTTTTATTTTCAACGAAATCGAGAGAAAGAGAGAGAGAGAGAGAGAGAGGAGCGCGCACGAGAGGAGAGAGAAAGGATATATTATTCTACAATTTTTCTCGTCTGCGATCGCGTGCGGCTGGGTGGAGTCGCTTTCTGTAAGCAATCTCTACTGTCATTTTGCAGATACACAAACACGCATACATCGTGTTATCGAAAAGAGGATGGAAAAAGAAAAAGAAAAAGAAAAAATGATAAAAAAAAAAAAAGAAAAGAAAAGAAACAAGAAAGGAAAAAAGATTCATGGCTCGAGCGATCCGCAACGACTCTGATGTCGCGCGCGCGAATAAGCGAGCGAGCGGCCGCGCTCAAGAACCTCACTTTTAAGTTAATAACGCAATTACTGCCTCCCGCCGCAAGGCGCCCGACTCTCCTCCTCCTCCTCCTCTTCTTTTCCTCTTTATACTTCTCCGCTCTATCTTTTCTCTCCCTCTTCCTCAGCCACGTCTTTTCCTCTCTCGGCCGAGGTCCACGGTCGTATTTTCTTCTCGACCTCGGCATTAATACAGAAAGCCTGCATTTTCGGTGGCGCGCGATTACGAGTCTCGCGATAAACCGCGGAATAAATTTGTTTGTCGTTCTACTTCGTCTAAAGTAAGGGAAAGAAGAAAGTCTACTCGATAGACTTGGTCAGAATTTTGTGGGGGTAATACGCGTTATTACGACTCGGTGCATATTTATCGGCCGAAAGAGAGGGAGAGAGATGCCGTGAAGCACGAACGGAGAAGAGAAGGCGAGTGCTTCGACGAAGAACGAATACGATCGTTGTCGCTTAAATCATTTTCAAACGAAGATGTTATAATCGCGCGTGAGACGGCAGCATGGCGCGCCATAAATTTTGCTCGGCAACGTATTTACTGCCTTTGGGGCGGTAATCGAGAAGGAGGAAGGCGGACATACGCTACGGGACAAAAGTTAACAAACCTATAGGCGATATTTCGTCTTTTATTTTAATCCATCGTAAGAAAACGTTCGACCTAACTTACCTCTTATCGGATCGATATTTATTTGACGAATAACGTAATCGTTTCGTTCGTGGATCTACGAACTCGAAAGATTACAAACAATCGCGATAACGAATATCGGCGTTATTTCGAGGTACGAGCTATCGAAAAGTTTCTCGCGATAAGATCGTGCGCGTTGAGGCTAGCCTCCGTTTGAGAGCCCGTTGCTTGGTTTAGAGGGGAAAGAAAAGGAAAGAAAAAAAAAAAAACACGAAAAGAAAGGAAAGGAAAAGAAAAAAGAAGGGGAAAAAAAGAGGGAATAAATAAGAAACGATAGTGTCGTCGAGAGAGGGCCAAAAAAGAAGGATAAACTTGTACCGAAAGAGGTAGATAAGGATCTCGGACAAGACGGCATTCGCACGGTATCGTTTGGTGCTCGCGCGATTATCGGTACACCCCGTATAGTCAATCCGCTTGCCCGGACCTACGAAGCGAGCGAGCAACTTCGGAGCGTCTGACCTCTGACCCAGGAGTTCTCCGTCCTCCTCCTTGGATCGCGTTCCTTCTCTCCTCTTCCTCCTCCACCTCCTCCTCCCTTTTGCCCTTCCATAGCTCGCAACCTCCATCGCGCTGGACCGTACGTAGCCTGCTTTATACTTGCGCTTTAAGCGCCGTGGCCTCTTTTAAATAGCGCTGCCCTCTAACAGAGAGAAAGAGATAGATAGATAGATATTTATTCTTATGTCCGTGAGAGAAAGAGAGAATGAAATCGAAGAAAGGAACAACGGAACGGTGATGTCGACGAGCGTTACGGATTCACGTGAACCTCCCGACGAGAGATCTTCTCTCTTGCGCGTATTCGCTCGCCCATCGTGGACCTTCCACGTTATGTGTCTTTGAACACTCCCGGATGTTCTCGCTCCTAGATCCTTATCCTTTCCTTTTTATTTTCATTTATATTCTTCTCTACCCGTAGAAAGTTTTTCTTAAGAGATCGAACCACGATAATATCCTTTAACATCGACTGAAACGTTAATCCTTTTTGATTTTCCTCGTCGTTGTCGGCGTCGTCGGCGTCGCCGTCGCCGTCGCCGTCGCCGTTCCGGGGAATCGATCTCTTCACGCGCACGCACAACCTCGAGCACCCACGCAAACTTTCTTCGTGAAAATAATCGCGAATTAAATGGCAACACGCGTGGAACGATTACTCGGCGACAATCGTTATCGAGATCGATCTACGTTCGTTTCATGCAGGGAAAACTTACCTCGGCAGTCAATTTAGACTAGAATTTGGTTCGTAGTTTCTATGCTCGTCGTGGTAAAGAATAACAGGGTAGAATCTCGCCGAATCCGAATGCTTTACAAACTACTACGTGTACTATAGCCGTTCCACGAGAATTTATTGGCCCAATCGATCTCGGACGCACGTACATACGTATATGATCGTTTTGGAAAATAGATTTCTCGATCGCGTTCTCTCCTTCGAGAATTCGAATCTGCTCTAGCGCGTTAATATTTCGGTAAGTATGCACGTAAAGTATTTCCTCGAGCTATGCAATTACCTTGGTTTTTTCTTGCAACTTACTGCAGGGAGAATCATTGCGAGATAGAAAGGCGGCGGCGGAACAAGATGACCGCCTACATCACCGAACTCTCGGACATGGTACCAACCTGCTCGGCCCTTGCGAGGAAGCCGGACAAACTGACGATACTTAGGATGGCAGTGGCACATATGAAAGCTCTCAGAGGTGAGTCCGATCTTCGTTTATATTTATCATTTATTTCGATAGTATTTCATTCTAAAAGGCAAGTGCTCTCATGCGCGTTTAATAAATGTTAAAGTTTAACATTTTGCTCACGCGCGGGCTCGCGCGCGCGCGATATTATTCACTCCACAAGCAAGATATTATGTATATGTAAAAAGTGTGATGCAACTCATCTCGTGGGACTTGTGACGAAGTCGTTTTTAAAAGTCAATGACCGTAAAGATAGAGAAGAAGGGAGAGTCGTATCGAGCGGAGTCGCATGTATCTATGTAATTTAATCGACGCCTCGTTCGAGCTCGAAGATCGCGTTGCCGAAAGTTATTTCGTTGACCGTGCCGGATAATTCAAACATCAATGGTAACTTAATCGTCACGTTCCGCGTTAAGAACCGAGTACTACTTTGTTCCTTATCGAACTCTTCAACGATTACGGCAACTAATATAGACCTCGAGAAGTTGGAAACCGATTTGCAAGCGGGGCTGCCATTAGAAATTTTATTCCGATCCTTATCCAGTTCATTAAGATGACAAAGTGGAACAGACTAATCCAATTCCGAAGATTTTCTTCCACGGAGAAGCAAACGCCAACCCCAAAGGCAACGACGTAATCGCCGGACTTTGATCCGGGAGAAAAGAAAAAAGAAAACGCAAAAAAAAAAGAAAAGAAGCACGAGAAAGGATGTACGTACGTATTCTCGAGATCGTCGGGAAAGCTGGGGGGAAAAAAAGTCGAGCCTCTTTTTTTCTCTTTCTCTCGGAGGTACCGGAACGAGCGTAACTCACGGATGGTTTCGTCGTCGTACTACGGTCATATCGAATGCAGAAAGCGCGATATATGCTTCCGGTGTAAGAATGGGTGGAGTTGCTCCATCGTCGGCTGTCCCTTTACCTTCGGACACGCATAGGCGTGGTGTGTGCGTGCCGTGATTCCACCTAAGTATTGGTGGTGCGTCGCATTGTTTATAGCCACTTCTCCTCTTTCCCGACAAGAGAACCGCTGAATACAAATTGCTTAACGCAGAGAAAAAAAAAGAGAGATAGAGAGGGGACCTCTCTCCTTTCGTTCCCTATCTTTTTCCTTCTTTCTCTTTACCTGAGCGAGCGAAAGAGAGGGGGAGGAGAAAGAGGGGGGAGAGAGAGAGAGAGAGAAAGAGACTATCGCCTCCGGGATGTGTCGACGGTCGTTTACGCCGTCTTCCTCGACCCTCTCCTCTCTTCCTCTCATAACTCCGCTCGATGCACGATGCACTTGGTACATAGATATCTACAAAAGTCGAAGAACGCTTTCGAGCCTTTTCTCTCTCTCTCTCTCTCTCTCTCTCTCTCTTTCTCTCTTCTTCTACGTCACCGGTTGCGGATTGTTAACGAGCCGTGTAGCGATAAAAGTCTACCGACGAACGACGACGGTGAAAGAACCGTTCGAAGGCTCGCGCGCGAACGGCTCTCGAACGATTACGTCGATTCGTTTCGATCCAACCTACCAGCTCCTCCTCCTCATCTCTTCACCCGCTCTTATCAATCGCGGTCCCAACGAATTCTTTCGAGGCCTCGCTCGCGAATTCGACGATGGTGTATACGCTCGTCGGAGACAAAGAGAAGGAGAGCGTATCTCGGCAAAGAAACCTCCCTCAAGGGCGGATAGTAGAGAGTCGAATTTTTGTAGAAGAAAGAAAAGAAGAAGATAGCTTTTCGTGTCCGAACCGAAGATGATTCGATGCGAGGGAACGAGCCGGTGGAATCTCCGTGGAAAGAGCCGTAGGCGTCTCGACGCTCGCCACGTGGAAAGTAATGGTAACGAAGGTCACCGGGGGTCTTCCATAGATCTTGTTTGGAAGTCGTTAAAGTACCTCTTCCCGGAATTTCTCCGTATATCGGGGTAAAGATCGCATCGCGAGGCTCTCTCCCCCGTCTCTTTGGATCCCATCCGCTTTGCAATTCCGATCTTGCACCTCGATAGTTACCTCCGCTGGCGAGGTGCCCCGTCCTCGTTTTTGGTACCACCATCGTCTTTTCTCTCTTTCTCTTTCCCTCTCTTTCTCTTTCTCTTTCGCTCGTCTTCTCGCGTACTTCGAAGCCTCCGGCGAGCTTACCGTCCGATCGAGTTATCGCACCTAAGCCGATCGCCTTAGAATCGATTCGATCTTCTCGGAGAAAGATTTTTTTTTTCTATTTTTCCAATGGGCCGATGTCCTCGCCATTCGAAAGGTCCAAGATTCGTTTTTATTTTTTACGATCGTTGACTCTCTTTCAGGGACCGGAAACACGGCGACGGACAACGCGTACAAACCATCCTTTTTAACGGATCAGGAGCTGAAACATCTGATCCTGGAAGCCGCCGATGGATTCCTTTTCGTCGTGAGCTGCGACAGCGGTAGAATCATTTACGTTTCCGATTCTGTCGCGCCCGTTCTGAATTATACGCAGAGCGATTGGTACGGGACGAGTCTTTACTCGCAAGTACATCCGGACGATACCGAAAAAGTACGGGAACAGCTAAGCGCCGCGGAACCTCAGCAGGGTGGAAGAGTATTGGATCTCAAGACCGGGACGGTCAAGAGAGAAGGTCAATGTAAGTGAATGCTCGTCGGCGGTTAAATTATTCCGACCGATCGATCACGAAGTAACCAACTTTCGACTAAATCTCTTATCTTATAATCTGTATGTATCATCGTCGATTGTTACAGCGTCGATGAGATTGTGCATGGGCTCGAGAAGGGGGTTCATCTGTCGAATGAAGGTTGGAAATCTACAAACGTCGGGTGACATGGCAGCCGCTCACGGTCTTCATCGTATAAAACAAAGAAATTCGTTAGGTCCGCCCGCCCGGGATGGACAAAATTACGCTGTTGTTCATTGTACAGGGTACATCAAAAATTGGCCCCCCACCGGTGAGTTCGTCTTCCAATATTTCATCGTAATCGGCGACACGACATAACGGTCGCGACAGTGCGACGTAGCGCCAACTTTCTATTTTAAAGCGAGGGAGACGCGTTGTGCTCGGAGAATATGAACGAACCTACGATTCGTAGAATGCGCCGATACCGAGGACGTATGTTGTACATACCTCCTATAAATTAAGCATCTCTCGGCGATCGCACGGAAAGGACATAAACCGAGGCACGTCGATCCCTCGGAATAAGCAGAATCGTTTTGACCTGACGATATTTCTTTCGAGCGAAGGAAAATAGCAGCCTCTCTTTCTCTCTCTCTCTCTCTCTCTCTCTCTCTCTCTCTATTGGAAATTAAGTGGAATTTCATATTCACGCTACATTTCCTTGGAATTTCATTGAATTTCATCGTCCGTTCTTTCATTTATTCGTGTTTTGGCAACGCGACCCGATGTTCGTTAGAGTTCCTGATTAAGAGTTTAGATTTGTGTAACATCTTTATGTTACCGATCAGTGGAAGAATCGTTTATTGATTCACGGTTTTACGCTGTAGGTGATTTTGTTCCCCCATGTGTACCAGGTGTGGGTCTAGCTGACAGGGGGCCTGGGGCCGTTCAAACAGGACCCGATGGTGTAGTTACGGACGAAAGCGCATCTACGCATTGCTGCCTCGTCGCCATTGGGCGATTACAGGTTACTAGTACACCAAATACGAACGATTTAGCGGGTTCCAATAGCAATAGCGGTAAGAATATTTGTTTCGTCTCTTTCTTCTCTGCGTCTTTTTTCGACTACGAGGTCCGCGTTACGTTCAGCGATCTATGCTTTTAGAATTTATTTCACGTCACTCTGCGGAAGGTACGTTTACCTTCGTGGACCAAAGAGTCGGTGGAATATTGGGGTATACGCCCTCGGAACTTTTAGGGCATAAATGCTATCAATTCTTTCATCCGGAGGATGAAACCCATATGCGTGAAAGCTTCGAGCAAGGTAACGCGATATCTTTCAACGTTGTACGTACGAAAATTGCACAATACGTGTCTAAACGCAACAATAATTTTTTATTTAGTTTTGAAGCTGAAAGGACAGGTGGTTTCTGTGATGTATAGATTTCGAGCTAAGAATCGTGATTGGGTGTGGTTGAGGACATCGGCTTTTGCGTTTTTAAATCCGTTTAACGACGACGTGGAGTACATCGTTTGCACAAACTCACATGCGAAGTACGATTCTTTTTCTCTCTCTCTCTCTCTCTCTCTCTTTCTCTCTCTCTCTCTCTCTCTC